>NW_015112652.1:1257110-1258643 GCF_001443285.1 Poecilia latipinna | reverse complement strand
GAGGACCTGGGATCTAAGGAAGAGAGAGAGCCAAACTTTTTTCCAAAGTTAACTATTTTAGAAATTCTTCCTTAACATTTGGGGGCTCGTGCCGGTTCTGGAATCTCGGTGGGCGGCTGTTTGGCCCTGATTGATCCGTTTCGGCCCGACGCTTCGGTGTGGTAAGACACTATTTAATTATTTTTTTGGTTGTCTGAAGCGCTGTGTCGTTGGACCGGGGCTGATTGCTCTTGGTGTGTGCGGCCTCACAGGATTTGGAAACTGCAGCGGTATATAAAATCCCTCCTAAAAGAGTCTGTAGTTTAAGGATTTGAATAAATACACACAAACGGGGGTTCGTGGCTGTTCCAAGCAGCAGGATTTTGCGCTCCCTCTGCTAAAGCTGGGTTTCTTTTGAATTCTTTGCCCTGAGAGTCGTCCCGTACCTCTTTAAAAGAATTTGGGTCTTTGTGTATTCAGATAGCCTGGGCTTGTATCAGCCGGAGATTACGACTCATCTCCAGTGGACTAATAATTGGACTGGTTTGGGATTAATCGGATAGGTTTGGGTTGAATCACCTTTACTATGGCTCTCTGAACCGGGTCGCCGTAAGTAGAAGTCTGTTACTGGATGTATCGTCTTTCTCTGGGACCCTGAATCGAGTTGCCAAAGAGTATAAAGGACTGAGCATAATTAATTTGGTACAGGTTGAATCACCTTGAAGGACTGATAAGTTGAAATGAGAATAAAAGAGATTTGTAAAAGTGAAGTTGGAAGATTATAAGATGCATCATATGTTCTTTTGAGCCGGCGCCTGACATTTTCTTTCCTGTCTTTTCTTGGCTGAACTACGACGTCGTCTGTGTATCTGTGCTTGGCTGCGGTTGATCTATTACTGATTGTGTGTCTGTCTTCCGCCGTTATATGTTCCACCACGCGCGCTGCTGTCTGTCTCTGTCTGAGTTGTGTTGAGATTGTGCAGAAGAGATTTGTGTCTTATGTGTTTGTCTGTTTTGCTGGATGTTATGTTGCTGTGTTTCTGTTAACTCCTGCTTCTGTGGGACAGAGATTTCTTCTCCATTTTGGTTACAGGTTTTGTTCCACAGAGCAGGGGGCCTGATTGACCACTCCATTTGCATTTTGGGAGTGCTGCAGTTCTGTTAGCACTGACATTTCCAGCTCACTCTTTCAGGATTCTTGGAATTTGATGTGAATTTCTTTTAGAACTGTGTTTTATGTTGAAATGAAAAGTACAAAATGACAGATTTACAGATGTTTCTACTTTCTCAGCGGGAGAAATGTGTGGCATCAGTTCCAGGCTGGGGCACTGGAATGATCTCATTGCTTTTTTATAATATTGTAATATTGACAATCACTTCAATTTCTAGGTTTCCTGACACAGGATGGAACACCCTCACTGATTGGAACAAGAGAAAAAAACGAGAACATGTGATGTTTTTCTCCTTGACAGTGTTTTCTACACTGTTAATGTAGGACATGTTGGAACACTAATGAATGACTTTGTTTCTTGTAGGATGATCTTCGTGTGCAGT
>NW_015112652.1:1243277-1251306 GCF_001443285.1 Poecilia latipinna | reverse complement strand
CCACTCCTGGGGTTCCCTTCGGTCTGCAGGTGGGAGACGAAATGGATGCCAACAAAACTTGGTAATAAGTTCTTTTTAAATTTTTGTAGTGTGTGATGCCATTTTTTATCTCTCCTTACTTTAGTTATAGCACTGATGCGCCCTGTTGCCTTCATGTCCTGAACCCATGCTGTGAAATGCTAATGTGTTGAGGACACCCCATCTCCTGGTGTCTGAGGTTTTACAATGCAGTTAGAGAGTTGGTGTGAACCAACGGTTACGACTCTCTGCATTTCTCGGAAATGCATTACCTTCCTCCATGATTCACTCTGTTTGTCTCACAAAATGCTAATGTGTTTTGTTTTCCTTTCCTGCCTAAAACAGGAATGGGAAGGGAACTATTACAATTACAAAAGTTTTTCTTAACCATAGCTGAATTGCATTGTGGGCTGCGCTTCAACTACAAAGACGATGGTCTAAATTTTATTTGCATAGTACAGTGGCTACCATTCAGTGACAACTAAATTAAATTGAATTTAAAATTAAGGTGCTAAAGTGGATTGATGAGTGTCTATAGAGCATACTGAGCTAATGACACCAAGTTCTGTGTTGATTTCATAAATTTAATCAAACATTAAATTCTTTGATTGAGGTGTGCAGATTGTAACAGCATCTGGGACACCATGTTTGAATTACATCCAACTGTGTTATATGATGCTAAAGTTAGTGGTGATAGCAGATTTCATCTCAATGAGTTGTATAGGATTTTTATTGTATTCTATGACAGAACATTTGTTCTGTTATAGAAACAGGGGGACATGAATGGAATTGATCTAATAAGCAAATTTGTAGTTTGGAGCTCTCTTTACTTCTTGGCAAAAGAGGTTATTGAAGTTAAATCAAAATTCATTAAATATGAGCTAACTATTTGGATATGGAAAAGTAAAATTTATAAATTGAATACACTAAACTTAATATTACTTGTCAAATAATTTATATAAAAAGTGTTTCTTAAACAGGGAAAGTGATCGTTGGATTGTTGAATCTCTATTCATATGATTGAAAATAAGTTTTTTAAGTAAGACATCCAGGAAGGTCTAAACTAAATATTTACATCATTTAATAAACTTAGTTGTATCGAATTTCTCCCCAAAACTGAAAATGCATTGATAATTGATAAACACTATAAAAAGGGTAATTCATTATCCAATTAAATATAAATAGCTTTTCAAAAGAATAAATGGATCAAAGGTAAAAGTGGTTGAAATTTTGGAATTTAAAACTATGATTGGAATAAAGTAAGTCATTTTGATATTCAGTGACACGGTTAACTTTACTCATGTAAAACAGGCTGATCATTCTTTGAGGTTTTAAAATAGAAAATATGATGATTGAAATTAAATTGGTCTAAATTGGAGATTTAAAATGAACAATTATGGAACTGCTTCTAAAATATGGTTAAGTTTTGGGTTGAACACGATAGGAAACATTATTTCTCATGTAGGCCTTTTATAAAAGAGGGTCAAAAGATTGACAAAATGCAGCTCTAAAGGAGCAGCTTCTTAAAATGCGAAGTTTACTGAGTTATAATACAGAAAGGAAAAATACTGGAGGAAAACTTAACATAAGGAAATAAATGATAATTTGAAATGAAGTTTTAAAGAGAAATAAATAAAATCTACCAAAAAATCTTTTCCTTCCTGATAATACAATGAAGTAACTATTAAAATAAGATTTGATAACAAGACCAATATATGACTTGAAACAATAAGGAATGATTAGAGTATTAATTAATAAATCAGTGTAAATGAAACATTAATTCAAATTGGANTGTGGGACAGAGATTCCTTTTCTCATTTCATTACAGATTGTACAGTCCTTTGTTTCACAGAGCAGGGGGCCTGATTGACCACTCCATTTGCATTTTAGGAGTGCTTCAGTTCTGTTAACACTGACAGTTGCAGCTCACGCTTTCAGGATTCTTGGATTTTGATGTGAATTTCTTTTAGAACTGTGTTTTGTGTTGAAATGAAAAGTACAAATTAACAGATTTACAGATGTTTCTACTTTCTCAGTGGGAGAAATGTGTGGCATCAGTTCCAGGCTGGGGCACTGGAATGATCTCATTGCTTTTTTATAATATTGTAACATTTACAATCACTTCAATTTCTAGGTTTCCTGACACAGGATGGAACACCCTCACTGATTGGAACAAGGGAACAAAAACGAGAACATATGGATGTTTTTTTCCTTGACAGTGTTTTCTACACTGTTAATGTAGGATATGTTGGAACACTAATGAATGACTTTGTTTCTTGTAGGACGATCTACGTGTGCAGTCCATTTTGCATATTACAAGACCACATGAATGGTTTTGGGACTTTCCTACAGGGGGTCAAGTTACTGGGTAGCCATTTAATAACAGTGGGCTATCATGAAATAAGGTTGTGTGTATAAAATGGAGTTTTTGAAACAGGTTCACTCAAAACTGAACAACATTAGAACTACTGGATAATTATGTTTCTTTCAACCATGGTGTTATAATAATTGTGTTTAAGACTTTCAACAGGATTAATTTTGGTTTGTCATCTGGGGAGATATGTGGTAAATGGAATCAGTACAAATTGGGAAGTTCTAACTTTATGGTTCACAAATATTTTTATTTTACACATTGGAGTGTGACGAACAAATTACAGGTGAACATGGGGATCTTTTCAGTTGCTGTAGGTGAATTACACTACTTAATGTGTTTGCCCAATGTCATCGAGGAGAATTGGAAAGTATATTTCTTACATTATAGGTCAACTAATGTAAAGATGCCTTCAAATACTGAGAATGGGGTCGTGTTCCTGCTCTCACGAGAGTGTTGGGGGCAGATCACACCTCACTTTGTTTGGTCAGTTTGATCTGGGGTAACATCCTGCATCTTTCTTACAATGGGGTGTTGAAGAGTCTGCTTGAGTGTGAATGAGAGTGAATGTGTATGCAGATGGCCTTTGATGTGTTTTTAGGAAGCGCTATGTAAATTTGACGTCACTTTAGTGAGTAGCTGTCTGATATTTTTCTTATTTTAAACTATTTAGGGACAGTAAAGGTTTTGTTTCATAAATTTACTTTT
This sequence comes from Poecilia latipinna, assembly GCF_001443285.1. NCBI lineage: Eukaryota > Metazoa > Chordata > Actinopteri > Cyprinodontiformes > Poeciliidae > Poecilia > Poecilia latipinna. Next base: position 1,248,209 of record NW_015112652.1, on the reverse strand, counting down.
ACTACTGCTTTACGGACAATTTTAAAGGTGATGATTACATATTTTGGTATCACAATCTGGAGAAAGCTGAATCATCTGCTTGTACTGTAGGATTAATACGAAACAAGAATTCAGCCTTGGTTTGAAGAAGATAAATGTAGTTATTAGGAAACTGTCTTATGAACTTTGATTAACAACACTAACAAACTAACCTAACTTCTAACTAAATTAACTTGGTTTATATGTCACATGGGTGACTGATTGGACATGTTGAAATTTTAGCACAATGGGGAAAGTCCCCTATTTTTGTTTTCCACCTCTAAATTGTTTTTCTTTTGGAAATAAGAAAAACACAGGGGGATATTGTAAAGTTAAGAGATTACTGATAGAACTTTGAAAATTCAAACATCCCAGTCTATTTTGAATACTAGATGGAAGATTTGGAGAAATGGTGGAACATCTTATAATATTTTGGTTTTTCAGCAAATTATTATATAACAGTGACATAGATTCAAAATTGTTTTCAAAATGATAATTTTATTATATCAACAGGGGGAGAAGGAAATAGACCCTAATTCCTGGTAAATTTTTGGATACGGTTAATTGTAAATTAGTTAATCAATAATTTTGACTTTTTCATTCAACAATAGTGAATTATGGATTTCTTTAATGTAGAGTCATATTGCCTTCCTGCTTGACTAAAATATGGTGTATGTGATATAGAAGCTTCTACTAAATTAGATTTGATCATCTAAAATTGAACAGCTTTAAACAACATCTGTCATTTTTATTTCATTTAAAATTGTTGATAGATTTCTGCATCACTGCTGATTTTGATTATATACAGTTGGGTGTAAATTGTGAATTTTGAGGAAAATTTTGGTTAAAACTGCTATGAAATTCAAATAAAATGTGAATAACTTCTGAAATTTTGAAATAGGACTTTGTCTTGAAGCATGGGACAATAAGGATGTTTGGTATTTAGTAGAACAATATGAAATTCATAATTATTTGACAAAGTGCAATTCAATCACAACTTTTATGAGTGTTAGTACTAGGACATTCTAGAGTTTGTTCTAATTCTTTAATGAGTTTGTGAGGTTGTGATTTTAAAATTTGTAGTTGATATTTGGCACAAACAGAGTGAATGTCATCGAGGTATTGACGTCTAACAGTAAGTGTCTTTATTTTCTTAATTCTGGCACATCTGATGGTGGAATGTTTTAACACATTTCTATGTTTATTCTTTTTGCAGTTCAGGATTTGAGGCAGTTGGCCGTTTGTGCTATAACATCAACAACAAATCTAGAGCCACACGGGAGGATGCATCAAAGAAAAAATTTTATTTTATTTATAATAGTGAAAGTAACGAAATGTGGCATACATAAGTTTTGATTTTTTAATTACTTTGTATTATTTTTACTCTGGCAGTTCTCCTTCCTTCTGACTTGATGGCGATCTTGGGGGCAGGGTCTTTTTAACTCAGATCATGGGACGGTGTGATTTGAAAGGATCTTCTTGATTACCACATCAGGCCGCTGTTGTTGCTGCTGAACAAAGACATGACGATGCTGAACTGTGCCCATCTTCTGCTGGACTGCTGTATAAAAGCCAAAGCTATTGAACGATTACTAAGGTCAGTGAAGATGAACTTTTCTACTGTGTTGTCGCGTGGGGGCAAAGTGCTGCTCACAGGACCTGGCAACAGATGTCTGCTTTGAGTGTTGCTTTTCACACCTGGCTGAAAACAAAAGGGACTCAGGCGTTATCTGTGAGAGTCCTCTACGGCCTGGAATCAGCAGGGAGTCGGGACCACAAAGATCAAAGCTAAACCCAGACGGGGGTTTCAGAGGATGACTGATCTGCTGTGTTTCTACGTCCTGCTTTGTCGACTACGAAAGGCTGACCAAAGTTCATCAAAGAGGGACTGTATCCAGATGTTTCTGCACTGCGGGAATGACTGCTACTCTGGACACCTTCTGATTCAGCAGATAAAGAATTGGGGCATGGCAAGTCGCTCAGCAGTGGTCCTGTTGTGTGTTCTCATGTTTGATCCTGGATTCTCACCTCTGATCATGTGACCTGAGCGCCAAAGCCCACTCCTGGGGTTCCCTTCGGTCTGCAGGTGGGAGACGAAATGGATGCCAACAAAACTTGGTAGTTGTGAATAAGTTCTTTAAATTTTTGTAGTGTGTGATGCCATTGTTCTCTCCTTACTTTAGTTATAGCACAGATGCGCCCTGTTGTCTTCACGTCCTGAACCCCTGCAGTGAAATGTTAAGTGTTGAGGAGACCCCATCTCCTGGTGTCAGAGGTTTTACAATGCAGTTTGAGGGTTCGTGTGACCCAACGGTTACTATTTTGCATTTCTTGGAAATGCATTAACTTCCTCCATGATTCACTGTTTGTCTCGCAAAATGCTAATGTGTTTTTCCCTTCCTGCCTAAAACAGGAATGGGAAGGGAACTATTACAATTACATAAGTTTTTCTTAACCATAGCTGAATTTCATAGTGTGTTACGTTTCATCTACTAAGGAAGATGATCTAAATTTTATTTGGCTCATATTACAGTGGCTACCATTCAGTGGAAACTAAATTTAAATTTAAATGAAATTTAAAATTAAGGTGCTAAAGTTGATTGATGGGTGTCTATAGAGCTTACTGAGCTTCTGGCACCAAGTTCTGTGTTAATTTCATAATTTTAAATCAATTGTTAAATTCTTTGATTGAGGTGTGCAGATTGTAACAGCATCTGGGACACCATGTTTATATTGCATCCAACTGTGTTATATGATGGTAAAGTTAGCGGTGCTAGCAGATTTCATCTCAATGAGTTGTATAGGATTTTTATTGTATTCTATGACAGAACATTTGTTCTGTTATAGAAACAGGGGGAAATGAATGGAATTGATCTAATAAGCAAATTTTTAGTTTGGAGCTCTCTTTACTTCTTGGCAAAAGAGGTTATTGAAGTTAAATCAAAATTCATTAAATATGAGCTAACTATTTGGATATGGAATAACTAAAATTTATAAATTGAATACACTAAACTTAATATTACTTGTCAAATAATTTACATAAAACAGTGTTTCTTAAAACAGGGAAGGTGATCGTTGGATTGTTGCATCTCTTTTCATATGATTTAAAATAAGTTGTTTAACTAAGACATCCAGGAAGGTCTAAACTAAATATTTACATCATTTAATAAACTTAGTTGTATCGAATTTCTCCCCAAAACTGAAAATGCATTGATAATTGATAAACACTATAAAAAGGGTAATTCATTATCCAATTAAATATTTTATAAATAGGTTTTTAAAAGAATAAATGGATCAAAGGTAAAATGGTTGAAATTTTGGGATTTAAAACTATGATTGGAATAAAGTAAGTCATTTTTGATATTTAGTGACACGGTTAACTTTACTCATGTAAAACAGGCTGATCATTCTTTAAGGTTTTAAAATAGAAAATATGATGATTGAAATTAAATTGGTCTAAATTGGAGATTTACAAATGAACAATTATGGAACTGCTTCTAAAATATGGTTAAGGTTTGGGTTCAACACAATGGGAAAACATTTATTTCTCATGTAGGCCTTATATAAAAAGAGGGTCAAAAGATTGACAAAATACAGCTCTAAAGGAGAAGCTTCTTAAAATTCGAAGTTTACTGAGTTATAATACAAAAGGAAAATTACTGGAAGAGACTTAACATAAGGAAATAAATGATAATTAGAAATGAAGTTTTAGAGAGAAATAAATAACACTAAAAGCTACCACAAAATCTCTTACTTTATGATAATAAAGTAACTATTAAAATAAGATTTGATAACAAGAACAATATATGACTTGAAACAATAAAGAATGATTAGAGTATTGATCAATAAATCAGCATAAATAAAACATTAATTCAAATTGGAAGGAATTATTTTATTTTAAAATACATTAAGGAGCTCTAGATAGGTGACAGACTCTGTTCCAGTATGGTGACCAGCTGATGACCTCATTGGATAACAAAGAACCACAACCTGGGGTGACTGAGGACCTTCAGCCCTGACCGGAGGACGGCCTCACACCTAGATGTTTATCAGGATTTCTTTCATTCTACTCTGCTTTTGATGTCTTCAAATTGGAAAAGAGGGAACGGCCTCTTTGTTAAACTCACCAAATTCTGGGCATAATAATCCCTAAATAGGTGAGCATCGGTTACTGAGCTGACGACCCTGAGTTCAAAACTATAAGGAAAATGAGCTGCTGGAGACGAGAGGATCATCTTTGTTTTTCCTATTAACAAGTTTTCATCTTTTGTCTACGACTTGCCAACAAACACATCTTACTTCAAGGAGCATCAAGAAACACGGACACAAAATGAAGATATGTAAAAAAAAAAAAAGAAAAAAATTGTACAAAAACTATTCAACAGGAGGTTTATTGATAGTTTGTAAGTTTTTATATGCAGTATATTGTATCTAATTTGCTCATTTATTGCAGGGATAATTTTAGACAAATATTTGTGTAACATCCTATTTGTATCAGGAATACTTGATTGACGTGGTAAAGTTTCTGTTAAGTATTGATAAATTTTATGCATTTTAAATTATCTTTTTGGTAAGACATGACTATGGACTAGATGATTTTGAACATTTATTTTAAGTTGTGAATCCTTTATATGATTCTGCTGTCTGATTTTATTTGCTATGAATATGCCAACATTTTAACAACAAATGTTATGTAGAAATGTTATGCAAAAAGAGGGGCGTAATTTATCAGCTATAATATGGTGTTTCTGAATTTAGGCTTATACTATCGCATAGCATATTTTAAAATTATATTTTAGAGTGTAATCTCTATTAAGAGATTAAAAGAGGGAACTGTTGAGAAAATAAATTTAAAATAAGCTAGTTTTAAAACTTAACATGTCTTGATTCAAATGGCCTAATTGTGGTTTTGAA
>NW_015112652.1:1219172-1240065 GCF_001443285.1 Poecilia latipinna | reverse complement strand
TCTAGTCATAAAACAATTTGAGATATCTGGAATGTAAGGGCGGTAAAACCGAATTTATGTTAAAATGGCTTGCCATATGGCGTGAGTTCCAGACGCTCAGGAGGCTTCTGCGTCTATGCCGCCAAGCGTATTGACGTCACAATGAGTCGCTGCACTTGGAGTAGAAAGGAGCGGCACCGTCTGTCCAATCAGAGCGCAGCTTTGTTCCAAGGAGAGCAGATTGCCTGGAGCGGATTGGGACGAAGAAAGGAGCGCACGGAGACTGTTCATGCTCAAACAGACACAAGGAGCAGCGTAGAGCGGAAATGAAAGGAATTTTAAAAAAACAAAAGAAGTCTAGTGAGACATTATGATGCAGCAAGGTCACCTGACATGAGCTGTGCAAGTAAAAACAAAAAAATATAAATTAAACTGAAGAGTTCAGTTAAACCAGCCTAGAAAACAAACATATCTTACGTTGAACGGACTCTGTTCCCGCATAATTACATTTGTTTACTTTTAGATAGAATTTTAACAAAAAGAGAAGCAAGAAAATGGAAATTACAATTTAAAAAAAGTTATTCATTATAAAAATAAAACTCACTTAAATAAAATTAATAATGAGGCTAAATAAATAAAATAAATTTTCATTCAATAATAACAAATTGTTTTACTCTAGCATCTCTTCAATGTTTTGCAAAAAATACACAAATAAACCAGATATTTATATGCAACATTTAAAAAGACATAACCATTTTTTCTTACTGTCTGACATTAATTCTGACTAAACTTTGCATTTTAAATGTCTGCGAGGGTTACCAAAAATATTTCCCTTGCTAAATGCCAGAGAAAAAACTTAATACTTCATAAAAAAATTACTCCACCTTTAAACAGGTGGGTAAAACCCAGGTGATGACGTCATGACTTGCAAGCCTCTGATTGGGTCTGAGTAACAGCTGAGGATTTATTTGAAGAAAATCAAACAAAACACTATGTTCATGTGTGGCATCACAAGAAAGAAAAAATTAAAAATAATTTCTGTCTGGTGTGTTTGAGCCATTTACATGACTAGATTTAGCTTTTTGTGGGTATTTCCACCTTGCAAATTATAAGGAAATGAGATAAATGTAAAATGCTGCCATATGAGTGCAACAATACTCTGCTGCAGACACATGCAGCCTATTGTTTGGCATGCTTCATCTCTTTGAAGGGGGAAGTGAAACCCAGCTGTCGTCCATCTGCCAGTCTATTAATCACTGATTGCATAATTCACTGGTTATATTTCACTATTCCTCCTACCAGGTGGAGAAATCCTCACACTAGTCAAACAGAAAAATAAATGAAAGACGAGTTGTTTGAGAAAACATGTTTTATTTGCTCAGAATGTAAAGCAACACGGATGAACACACAATAATCAAGAAATACACAGCAGCCTTTTTTTTAACAGAAGTTTCAACGCTGCAGCTTAGAGGATATTCAGTTTAATTACATTTATCTAAAACAGATAATGCCTTCAGATAGCATCTGAATTTAAAGATGTGTTATGGTATGTTTAAAAATCCTCTGTTATCATGATTTAAAAGCAAAAGTTTGACTTTATATAGCACTGCTGTGTAAATATAAAACTCCCTGAGCCTCATCTGTGTGCATGTTTTGGCATTCACAAACAAAAGCATTTCATGCCCAACAGGATGTTTAAAAACTACAAAAACCTCCGCTCACACTCGATACTTGCTTTAAATAACTGACATATAAACACTCTTATAAAATATTGGCTTCATGTTCTTACTGTTTTTCCTTTTGTTTTTGGCTTTGCTGATCTCAGTAAGAAATCACGCAGTTCATTTCGTCGGCGAGTTCGTCCTCGAAGCGGGTCAGGTGACTGGCTCCCCGCGCTATCAGGTCCGCAGCCGCGCTCTCCATCTCGTCCAGGCTCATGTGACACGCTTCGGCAATCTCCCGCTTGGCAAAGCTCACGAATTTTGGATCCCTGGCGTACATACCGAGGCCCTCGGAGATCAAGATCTGTTGTTGGGAGTCGGAGAGATTAATATGTTGCCCATGTCGTGGTTATAAAACTATTTCAGATAAATAAAAAAGTAAAAGAAAAAGAAAAAGCATTCAGCAAAATTATATCGTTTCTCGCCAATAGTCTGTGATTGCAGATCTCGTGATTGCAGATGTAGTGATCTACGATCGATTACTTTGGCCTTGCAAGTTAAATACTACAGACTGATACAGTAATTAAAGACATTTAATTAAGTCTTAAATGTATTTCTTTACTGTTACTTTTCTGGTTATTCATAGATTTTAAGTTTTGAGGGTTTGTTTGCCGATCGCGTCTCGATTGGTTCTTAAAGCGACTAAACATGGCTTTCTGTGAACGCCATCAGAATAATATTTCTGAAAGTTGATTAAATGTGATGAATAAAAAAACATCTACATCACTTTGTAAGGAAAACGTACCGATTCGACCAGACTGTCTGCGCTGCCTTTATCTATGATGCTCTGGTTGGCCGCAGGCGGCATCCTGACGCTGGTGAAGGTTCTGGTCTGACCCGGGTACCAGCCCGGTCGCTTCCCTGCAGGGAGGCTGGCAGAGCCGTCGCACCAGAGCGGCTGACTGGAGCCGCTTTCTTCGTCCACCAGGATCATGGGCGTGTAGATGAGCTTTCCGCGGCGCGCGGTGGGGGCGATTATTCCTGGAAGGGGCGTGGCTCCGGCCGCCGCCGCGTTGGCCCAGGAGGCGGATGACATGGAGGACACGCTGCTGGGCCGGGAGTCCAGGCTCTGCTGGTTCTGGCAGACAGCAGCAGTGGGTGAAGACTAACTGGAGGAAGACGAGACGACGTGTGGTCACCTTTTCGTGGCTCTCACCTGCAGGCGGGATCTGGACGGAGATGTGTTCCCCCGGTAGCTTCCAGGGACGGGCAGGTCGTCAGCGCTGGACTGAGGCTTCAGACACTGGAAGCTAAACGCAGGTTTCCGACCTGAAGCAGCGAGAAACAATAAACGTCTGCAGCTTCAGTAACTGTTCGCTCGTAAAACCGACTCAGAAACCGACTGCTGGACTCTCCACTGTGAAAGAAATTATTCTGGATTTTTACATTTTTTTCTTTAGTTCATTTTTCAAAATAAGAAAACAAACATTTTATTTCCTAAAATGAAACAAAATAGCAAAGGATGCAATTTTTCCTTAAATAAAGAATAATGTGTAAAATGTAAGACATAAAAAAGAGCGCAGGATTATTTAAACTAAACTAAATTAAACTGTAATAAACTAAACTAGACTAAGCTGAGCCAAGCTAATTAAACTAAGCTACGCTAAGGCAAACTAAATAAAGCTAAACTAAAATAAGCAATACTATTGTAAGCTAAACTAAACTAAGCTAAATTAAACTGAATAAAACCAAGCTAAGCTAAGCTAAGCTAATTATATTAAACATGTTAATAACGCTAGTTTGAATCAATAAAATTGTTCTTGACCTTTCGGTATGGCAGGAAGTAATCGTCTCCTGACAAAATGGGCTCCACTGTTCTCATTCCCGTTGTAGCCGTTCCCATTGTAGCCGTTCCCATTGTAGCCGTTCCCATTGTAACCAGTGCTCCCATTGTAACCGCTGACGGTGCTGCCATTGTCATTGTAGCCGCTCATGGTACTTTCGTTCCTGTTGTAGCCGGTGTATCCGTTGCTGTTGTATTCGTTTGCGTCGTAGGGAGCCGGGCTGACGGCGGCGCTGCCTCCATTCATGTTGTTTTCATTATAGGCCTTGCTGATGAAGCCATTGGGGTCGTGACCTTCATAGGGAATTTCTCCTATGCTGCTGGCTACGTCCAAACTCTGGCCGTTGTCTCCTGTTTCGGTTGGTACAGGAGAAATCGCCTCTTGATACTCAAACCTGCAAGAATGAAGAGGGAAAGAGGGGAAATATGGCATGTGGTAGTTCTGAAAAATGTTATTTTTTGTTTAAAGTTGACCTATGATGCTTCTTTGAACAGATTAAGGCTGGTTTATAGACTGTACAAAACACGTTCATTACATATTTGATCTAAAATCAATCTTAGATAATCAGATTTCTGTCTTGCCAATTCACCCTACCTATCAGAATGAGTCGTTTTATGGTGTCCTGTCACTTTAAATCCAAATAAGCTGCTGGCCACGCCCCCAAATCAAAGTTTACACTCCCTCATGAAAAAGGCTGCATACCATACATCTTTGAAAAGCAGAAGTGGAGCCTCCTGCACAACCAACAAGAAAGTATTAACTGTTTTCTGAATGCTTAGTCAACAATTAAACACTTGTGTTTTTCAGCAGCCATTGTACAGCTGAACAAATGTGCTGGAGCTCCACTTGGTTGCTAGGTAACGGGCCTGGACTCCGGTGGGGTTGCTAGCTAACAGCACAGTGACTTAACATTCTGGAGGTTTTTGAAACTGCCCATTTTCCAGACACATAAAAGGTCCCCATTAAAAACCTTAAATATTCAGACTCTATTCCTCACCCATCGACTGACTGTATGCTTGCTGCATACGCCTCACTGCTGTAAAACTGCTCTGCCGCTTCACTTTGAGTTGGAAAGAGCGCGTCTTTGAGGAAAAAGTCTTCTCCTCCCGATATCTCCGGTGGAGGTGGAGGAAGAGGCGAATCGCTGATGGAGAAGAAAGAACCGAGTCAAGAAAAACCATAACATAAAACAGCAGACAACGTGTCACCAGTATCAGCAAAGATGGGTTTATATATGACAAAGCATCAGTAATTTTCAAAAATTAGCTATTTAGAAAGATAATGACACTTAATTAAACATGAACAACCTACAGAAAGACTAGTTTCATTTCATCCACTGCTGTATTTTCTTTGTTGTTGATGTTTTACTTCCAAAATTTCTTTTAAACTTTTAAAATATTGAAACAAAAATCACGGTGGGGCAACCGGTGGGCCGCCGTAGCATCCCTGCCACCGGGCTTAGCGAGACGTTTGGAGGAAACCCAGAGACGGACCGAAATTTAAATAATTTTCAAACGATCAAAGTGAAAATCATTCCTATAAGTAACAAAATAACAGAATCAGCATACAGAAAACTCATAAAACTTTAACAGAAACTGCAGGGCAGAGAGTCCATACATTTTAAGTAGGAGTAGAAATACTTCATAATTAAATGACTCAAGTAAAAGTGCAAATGCTTCTTAAACTATAATTTTGCCTAAAAGTAGCTCAAGTAAATGTGAGTAACTGTAACCAGTTGCGATGCAGTCGGTACCTGACGGGAAGCGGTTCGGACCTTGTGGGCTGCTCAGTCACGACTCTCAGTCCGGCCAGCTCCGATCCGGGCCTCAGGTGTTCCTTTACGGCCTCCACCTGCGTGGTGATCACCTCCCCGCCGGCGCCCCGGGGCGTGGGCTCCATGATCACCGCCGTGTGCTCCACCAGCAGGTCCAGAGGCGGCATCGGCGTGCTGGCGGGCGTGGGGTTCGCCGACGTCCCCGGCTCGCTGTCGAAGATCTCGTCGCCCGTCATCTCGCCCTCGGTGGCCTCCTCTTCTTCGAGGTCGCAGGCCATCGCCAGGCGCATCTCTGGAGCCAGGTCCTGCAGCGTCCGCAGCCCTTGCTAAAACACAGAAGGTACTTACAGCAAATGCTCACAGGATGCATGCTGGGAAATCTATGATTGCATGATTTTTAGTATCAAAAACGAAAAAATTTACATTGAGAAATTTATCGATGAAAAACTAACTTGGAAACAACCCATGTATGTAGAAAGACGTTAAAAGCGATAAGCATGTTGTTTAAAGTTTATTGTATTAACTGATCCTGTATGTTGACATTACATTACAGCTTCTTGATTTATCCACATCTAATAAATCATAACATTGTTTGGGGCGCTTCATGTCAGCCATATCTACAAAAGATTAAATTAATTCAAAATAATTTTTAAGCGTAAAAAATTTTTCAGATAGACTGCCTTCATCTTTTTTTTTTAGAAAACACAAGATCTTGACTATATTTTAGGTGAACTTTTATTATTTTTTATATATAAATATGTTTAATTAGCTGCTGATCTGCCAAAAGTTTTTACTTATTACTGCACACAGTTATTTAGATTTTCTTAACCTTTTTTCAGCTACAGATTTTAACTGTGAACAAACAGCAGGGCTGAATGCAAATGTAGTGGAAAAACATACATTTACGCGCCTTTAGCGCCCCCTAGTGGTAGGCGGCGATTTTGCAGAAAAGCAGAAAGATTTTAAAACAGAAAGATTTTTTTTTTTTTTTTACAGACTCGGCAAATATTTTATCCTTTGTCATACACATTTTTTTAAAATGAAAATAATCATAATAAAAAGACTACAAAAATAAAATCAATTATTTGAGTACATTTATATAATAGAGAAACAAATAATAGAGGTACAGTTCTGCTTCTGCAAATTCCTTTAATATGTTTCTAAGTGGAATATAATCTGTTCTTCCCTCTTTTAATTTATTAAGAGTTTAAAAACATTTAGCTGTGGTGCTAAATGCTAAAAACCAGATGTAAATGAGAAAAGAATCCTTTTCACAAACTTCACATAAAAAGAGACTCAGAGACGTTTTTGTTTGTGTTCATAGAAAGGATTTAAATTAAAAACTAGATCTTACCTGCAGTGCAGCAGCCCTGTCCTTCCTCTTGGATTTTCTTTCCCTCTCTTTCCTCTTTCTGTACTTTTTGAAGTAATCTTGGATCAGGAAACTGGCATAAAACTTTCCACAAGTCACCTCATCGCCTGACGAACGCAAACAGACATGCAAATATGAAAACTCAAGACAGCATTGTTTCCTTATGTTGAATAATTTAGAAATGTCTTAATTTCTGTACAGAAGAGGAATAGGGCCACCAAGAACTTAAATGAAATTCTGACTTTTTTAATCAGAATTTTAATTCTGTCAATCTGTCAAAATCCAAATAAACAACTAAACATTTTGAGGTGTGTGTCACTTATATTGCTATTAGTATGTGAAAAATAATTACATAACGGTTTCTTCCTTGTAGAATTTGCAAACCTGAATTTTATCCACTCTGAAAGCCTGGAGCAAATTTATCTGGTGGATTTCAGTTTAACGACTAGATATGCCAAATGGTGCACGGACAATTATACAATTCTGATTCTTATAAAAAGTCAGAATGCTGAGAAAAATAATCAGAATTCTTAGATTAAAATCACAATTTTGAGGAAAAGTCAAAATTTTTAGATTAAGTAAGAATTCTGAGAAAAACTCAGAATTCTCATAAAAAGTCAAAATTCTAAGAAAAAGTCAGAATTCTGAGAAAAGTAACCAGAATTCTGAGATTAAGTGAAAATACTGAGAAATAGTCACAATTTTTAGATTAAAGTCAGAATTCAGAGGAAAAAAAGTCAGAGTTCTGTGAAGAAAGTAAGAATTCTGACATAAATTCAAAATTCTGAGAAAAGTCAAAATTCTGAGAAAAAAATTATATTATATTGCTAGAGCCATAATTATTTTTCTGTTTTTTTCAGCGGCCCTAATCCTCCATATTTCTGGGATTGGCGTTTGGCAGTTTTGCGTCTTGCCTCTAGGGGGCGGGATGATTTCATCGATGAGTTTGGGTTTTGTGTGTTTCCACAGCTTCTTGATGATAATCTTCAGCTCCTCGTTCTGCTGATCAACGGGACCTGGTGGAACCCAAACACAGATTTGTTAAATAAAAGACGCCGTTTGGCCACGCGGCTCCATGGATCCTCCCGACCTTCAGTTTTGATCTTCAGCGAAGTTCGGACGAGAGCGAACAGAGTGGCGTTGAAGGTGACGGTCCCGTCGGGGTGGAGGGGAACGTTCATGGCCACCAGCCTCTGAGGAGAAACGAGGAAGCAGAAAATATGAAATCTGCTCATTTCATTTCATACACTGCAAAAACACAAATGCATAACCACAAATCATAATTTAAAAGTTACATTAATTGTGTTGGGTTTTATTTTATGATAAATAAAAAGTTTTATTTAGCATAAGATTAATAATCACACTTGAAACTATTTTAAAAATATGAACTGGATTACATATTTGTGTCCAGTGGGATTTGTTTGCTTTACTTTCTGAGCATTTTGTTCATTAAACACAGAATTTTACCTGGTATTTTTAATCCAGTTTCTAGTGAAAATAACTTTATACATGTGGAATAATACAGAACTAAAAAGCATTATATTTTAAGTCAATAATTCCTCAATATTGATAAATATTGGCAGATTATTTCTAACATGGGATCTAGTATTTTTTTTAATCAACACTGAGGAGTTATTGACTTAAAATTATGCTGAAAAGTTACTTGAACGTCAGTTTTGTCTTATTTTTAGTGCGCTAATATATTTGCTGTGGAAACGACAGAAAAAAACTCAGTAACATTTTGCGTTTTTGCAGCTCTGCACGTGCTCACTCTTACTTTGCAAGCAACGCGATGAGGACAAAGCTTTCCAAAGCCGAGAGGAGGCTGAATCCTGCGTAGCATAGTGACGACATCGATGTGCTTGATGCGACCTCTGCAAACAGAAAACGGGTGAGACAGAGAAGTTTGCTTCGGAAACGGTGAAGCTGGACTCAGACAGTGAGACGCACGTGGCTTCTGGGTCGTAGTCAGACCAAACCCGCTTGAACTCGTCCAGGTGGTGAGTCCCCAGAACCGTCCAGTCTCGGGTCAGATACTCAAAGTTGTCCATGATGACGGCAATGAACAAATTGATGATCTGAGAGAAAAGAGAAGCAGAAAGGGAGTTTATATATGTAACAAAATGATTCTGGAGATGTATTACAACAAATGAAATATGACACAGTAGTGTGTTGTTTAAATATATGAAGAAAAGCTATTGTACACTGCAAAAACACAAAATATTACTGAGTATTTTTGTTTAGTTCTTAGAGCAAATATCTTAGCGCACTTGAAATAAAACAAAACCTAACAGTAGCTTTTCAACAAGATTTAGGAGCTTGTTTTAAGTGAATAATTTCTTAATATTGATAAAACAATTACTAGTTCAACTGGCAGATTATTTCACTTATAGCAAGATATTTTTCCCAGGCTGTAAATAAAATAATTTACCAGATGAACTATAACTTTTTCATCAATATTAAGAAATTATTTACTTAAAACAATCCTCTACATCTTGTTGAAAAGAAATTTATAAGTTAGTTTTGTCTTATTTCAAGTGTATTTGCAGTAGAAACAGCACAAAAATATTTTAAAATATGGTACAATCTTGTGTTTTTGCAGTGTAAAGGCAAGAATTAGAGGTTTTCAAGCACGTGTGTTAAAAGTTTGAGTTTGAATTTATTTAGTATTTTCTGTGATTCATGCAGGAACATTACAAATAAAGGCTCAAAAAGTTATACAAACACCTCCAGTATTAACTAGCTCAGAATTAGCCATGCTACTAGCAGGTTGACTGGGTGCACAGGAGAGTTTGGTGGTCCAGAGTTCTGGACGGGTCCACAGTCCGTCACAGAGCCACACAGGAAAAACAACCAAGTAAAAGAAAGAGCAAAGGTCCTTCCAGCTGCACGTCATCCAAAACCAGATGGAACAACTGTCTTAAAAAGAAACTGTTTCTCAAATAAAAACAAAGAATTAAAGTTCACTAAAAAGCAAGGGAATAATGTTGGTTGCGCAGGAAGCTCTACTAATGCTTTTCAAAATGGACAGTTGTATAACTGGACATCTGTTTCCAGCCATTTTCATGTGACGGTGTAAACCCAGCAGCAGCTTATTTGGATTTAAAGTGACAGCAGCCCTAAAACATTCTGAACTGATCAGACTAAAATCTCATTTTCTAAGAATGACTTTGTGCAAAAAAATTTAACAAACATGCTTTGTGTAGGCCACTGCTCTATCCTAACATGTTCAAGGGAGTTAAATCATATATAACTGATGACATGAAAGCCCAACCGTAAAACGTTTACTTTCCGTTTCTTTAGGTGTGCAGCTGCTGTTTGAGCCGCAGGTTTTTGTTCTGACGGCTCAGATTCACCTTCAGCCGACCGAGCTAGCATCTTAAAATAGCACAGGGAGCATATTAGCTCCTGTACCCAAATATGTGCAGCCCATTAAACCTTTGTGATGCGGGCGTGCATCACCACTCATCTGTGGATAAACAAAACCGTCAGTGTGCTGCCTCTGAAATGCTGCCGTCCCTATTTTCATCCAGCTTCGATTCCGCCTGACCTGGCAGTCGGTCGACGCTCAGGGTTTGAATTAATTGCAGCTAAATTTAGAGCCCGTAATCTGAAGACTATCTGAGTGAAGCGAGGGGAAAAGTAAAACGTCAGGTCAGCCTTCGCTCACCAGGTAAGCGCAGAGCATGAAGAAGCTGATGAAGTAAAGGTAGGCCAGGTTACTCCCGCAGGTGTACTCTTCGCCGGGCTCGACGTCGGCCTCCGGGTCGCAGCGCCGGCCGGGCAGCGCGCCCAGCATGATCTGCTGCCACTGCTCTCCAGTGGCACACCTGCAACACAGGAAGCAGTTTTAATTCAGCCTGGTTTACATGCTCCTTCAGGCTCATTTTGTTATGTTAACGACATCTATGTCTTTTATTGGGATTTTACGTAATGGATCAATACAAAGTACAGCATTGGTGGGAGATGGAAGAAAACTGATGGGAGGTTTTAAACTATTAGGTGTAGTATAGATATGCATAGTGATAACTATGTTTAGATGGCTAGATGACTGACAGTGCGTTCACACCAAACGCATTTAAAGCATCAGGAGGTTTATGTGGAGGCGCGTTTTGAAGCGCTTTGAGATTTTGACGCACATTAAGGGAATTCAAAGTTTCCAATGTTGGAGATGGAAAATCTGAACTTTCGACCCTGGACGCAGAGCATCACCCAATCAGAGAGACTCCGGTTTGTGGCGTAGTGGTACATCTTCTGACGTGATCTCAGATAAACTAAATGAGCCGTTTGCTCTCGTCCTATAATCTACGACCAATCGAGTTACGACTACAGAGGCAGGATCCTCTTCCTGGATGAGGATCAGCCAGGAAGTTATAACTTTTACGTTTTGAAAATACTTCCCCTCATTTGAGCTATCCAAATCCGACCAGCAAAAACGGTGAGTCACGTCAAATAAACGATAAATAAACATTGTATTTATCTAGACGAAATGTGCAGGAGGTGGTAGACGAGCATGAGGGACACCAAGAAGTCTCCTCCCAACTTTCAGTTTTACTACTCTTCAATTACGCACCACTTTGTTTTTTTTTATTTAATCTAACAGAAATTTCAGTCAACTTCCAGACCAATAAGGTTTAAGAACCGCTGTTGGAAGAAGCGAGTTGAAACGTCTTACCTAAAAAGAACCAGAACCGCCATGAAGAAGGTCTGGAAGTTGCAGTTTCTGTTGATGTCTGTGTCGTCATCGATGGCTACTTTCCCAAACATCTGGGCGGACAAACAGCAGAGAAACTGTTAACCAGGAAAAGCAGCGTTCCAACCTTTTCCAGAGACTCACCTGCATGCCGATCACAGCGTAGATGAAGAAGATCATAGCGATGAGGAGGCCGACGTACGGCAAGGCCTGGAGAGACGGAAAAAAAATAAAAATCGTCTCATGTCCCGGTAAAATGCCGGCAGAATTTTACCGCATATGAATTTTATCACATTTATACGGTAAAATTTTGGCAACCACAGCTGTTTTTTTTTAAATAGAGTATAAAAAAGTAATAAGACGATATTTGTGACAGAAGAGTCTCTGACCTGCAGGGATTTGACAAAAGTCCAGAGAAGAGTTCGGATGCCTTCTCCTTTGCTGAGCAGCTTCACCAACCTCAACACTCGGAACAAGCGGAAGAAGGTGATGGACACTTTCCCGCCTTCTCCTTTTCCACCACCCTGGAAAAACAAAACTATTCGGGTTAATATAAACCCTAATAGAAACGGGAGAAAGGTTTGACGGCATCTTGATCCAATAATCACCTCTCCATGGCCGCCTCCTCCCTGGATCATCAGTTAAGCAACAGAGAAAGAAACAGTTAAAAATACATTGAATTATTTCTATTTTTAAACAATTCCTAATTGTTTTTGTATTCTCCGTTGTTGACATCTTTTAATAATAAGGAACTACCTGATAATTACAGTGTAATAATGTTGTTAATTACATGGAATTAGCGTATTATCAGATTGTTTTCAAATAATTACTTTATCTTTAATAACTTTCTGTGAGCTGTTACAATCATGTTACAATTAACATTTTATCATCAGCAGACATTAAGTCCATGGTTACACAAATTTAAAACAACAAAAGAAATAAATCACAATAAAAATAGAAAGCACATTCAAAATATAAAAGTATGATATAAACACGCATAATATCCAATTTTTATTTAATAAATAATCAAAATCATTACATTTCTAAACATTAAGTTACTATTTTATTGCTAATATCTTAATACAAACTGTTACTAACTGGTAATTACATTGTAATTACAATGATAATTACATATTATTATCAAGGTACTGGATGTTTACTACCAAACTATTTCCAAGTTAATTCTGCTTTTACTGGACGGCAACAAGAAGCCAGACTGAAATAAATTTATCTGATTAACATAAAATCAAGATAAGTGTTTATCTTTATTTTAGAAACACTTTAATAACGAAGCTGAGATTGTATTGATGGAAAGTTGAGTGGAAGGAAAAAGTGTCATAAAGAGGTGCATAATTAACACATTCTAAAAACTTTTCCAAGTATTTCTTCCAAAGGTAAATGTGGGTGAAAACTCCTTACGCTAAATTCAGACACTGCGATGTCCAAGACGCTGCCGACAACAATCAGAGCGTCAAATGAGTTCCAGGGGTCGATGAAGTAATGCTGACAGATGAAAACAAGCAAACAGGAACGTGAAGTCAAAGAGTCATCACCAGGAAACTCGGCGTGCGGCGGGAAAACTCACATGAGCTCGAAGAGCCATCAGCTTGATGATCATCTCTATGGTGAATACCACAGTGAAGATCATGTTGAGGATGTCCATGATGGAGGTGAACAACTTCGACTGCTCATAATGCTAAAAACATAAATAAAAACACCAACGTGAAATTATTTTCAGGATTTTCTGAGAGATTCAGGGAAGAAATGTCCGGTTGTTACTAATATTATTATTATTCCATAGATTTTCTTGTCATGTTATGAGTCCGTTTGTAACCTTTTTGTCTGTGTCAGGGGTGTCAAACTCATTTTCGTTTTGGGCCAAATCAAGATCCTGAATGCTCTTAAAGTTTTGAGAACAAAAGACATGAAATCCTGCTTTCAAAATGAAATTGTAAGCAAAAGTATTAAAGGTTGAGAACAAAAGACATGAAGTCCTGCTTTCAAAATGAAATTGTAAGCAAAAATATTAAAGGTTCAGGTTTTCATACTGAAAATGTGTGCTCTTGGATTATGGCAGGAAAAATTACCCATATGAAAAGTGCTATATAGATAAAGTTGTCTTGCCTACTGATTGCTTATTTCTTTGTTTTTGAAAATCTGTTTGAAATAAGTAACTCAAGTAGAAAAACGGTACCTGAACACCCAGAGTGAGAGTGTTTCCCAAAATCAGCACAAACATGACATATTCAAACTGGCTGGAGTTGATGATCCTCCAGAACTTCAGCTGCGACGGGTTTTTAGGGATGTAAATCTTTATTGGCTGAGCTTTCAGGGCATAATACACACACTGCCTCTGCGTCGGGCGAAACAGAGAGAAAAACTGGTCAGTTTGGATCAGTTAGACGAAAATACAATCAATTTATTTAATCTGAAATTAAAACAATTCAAATATCTTTAAAAAAATGGCTGACTTGATTCTTGTTGAGTTCGCAGTTTTTGAACTCGGCCTCTCCTTGCTCCCGAAAAGTGATGATGACGAAACCCACGAATATGTTCATCATGAAGAAGGCGATGATGATGATGTAGATGATGAAGAAGATGGAGATCTCCACTCTGTAGTTGTAAATTGGGCCTCGGTTTATGGCGTTGGCATCCACGGCCCGGTACAGAAGCCTTCACAGAGAAAGAAAACACAAAACATGGCAATCTGGTTTCTGCACTGCAAAAACTAAATCTTACCAAGAATTCTTGGTCCAGTTTCTTTGACCAAAACAAAACAAACTTTTCAGCAGTAAATAGGAGCTTATTTTTCCTTAATATTGACAAAAAAAGTACTTTGTCCATTGGAAGATTACTTCATTTATAACAACCACTTAGCATTGTTTGTTTATTTAGGTTGTTTTTTTTATTATTGACCTTTTATAAGACTTTATAGTTGGTGTTTAGGTATTGATATTCCGGTCTTCCAATAACGCAAAGCTATCAAGTGATATTTTCAAATTTCCTGTCAACTTTAAACATTTTTTAACTCATAAACATGGCGACTGGCTGGATGAATGACTGCCCTGGCGCACCGGGCTTTTTCTGTTGGAAACCCTGAATAGCAATAATAATAACGGTTATACGTTGAACTAGAACAGGGGTGGCCAAGTCCAGTCCTCGAGAGCCACCATCCTGCAAGTTTTAGAAGTATCCTTACTCCAACACACCAGGATCAGCTCTACAGAGGCCTGATAACAAGCCATTCATTTGATTCAGGTGTGTTGAAGCAGGGATGCATCTGAAAGTTGCAGGATGGTAGCTCTCGAGGACTGGACTTGGCCACCCCTGAACTAGAAGAACAAACCCAAAACTCACTGAGGCCAGCCTTCAAACGTCGACACGGTGAACAGAGCCAGCATTCCCATCAGCACGTTGTCGAAGTTAAAGTCACTGTTTTCCCAGATCCTCTCTCTGACCATGGGGTGGTTCATGTCCCCGTCTTTATACACCACAAAGGTTCCCCTGGAATCACACAAACACACAACTTCGCAGTCAAATAAACCTAATTTCAGGAATTTCAGGAAGCTGTGAGAGCAAATTAAACTTACTTGCAC
This sequence comes from Poecilia latipinna, assembly GCF_001443285.1. NCBI lineage: Eukaryota > Metazoa > Chordata > Actinopteri > Cyprinodontiformes > Poeciliidae > Poecilia > Poecilia latipinna. The sequence goes on along the minus strand of NW_015112652.1, from coordinate 1,225,146 downwards.
TCGTCTGGAGTGTGTTTGGCTTCGTCTGTGCAGCTGTAGAATCGGCCCTGAAAACATCCAAACCAGAGAGTTTAGCCACCAGCAGCCAGCAGCTGGAAACTTTCCGTTTATAAAGAGAGAAAAGACTGGCGAAGGTGAGGGAACCTTGAAAAGCTGCACTCCAATGCAAGCAAACATGAACTGAAGCAGAGTGGTGACGATCAGGATGTTGCCGATGGTGCGAATCGCCACAAAGACACACTGCACCACGTTCTGCCAAGACCACAAGCAGTTTTATTCAATAATCAAATACATTTTTATCAGCAAATTTTTTATTTAAAAATTTAAAAGTCTGAAATTTTTTAAATTAATTTTTTTTTATTTAAAACCAAAATCATTTCGGTTTTAAATTTAAAATTTTTTATTTTTTTTTATTTAATATATATATATATATATTTAAAACCAAAATCATTTCGGTTTTAAATTTAAAATTTTTAATTTTTTTTTTATTTAATATATATATATTTTTTAAACCAAAATCATTTCGGCTTTAAATTATTTTGGCATTTAAAATACTGATTAAATGCTGATTAAAAACCAATATATATATATATATATATATATATATATATATATATATATATATATACACAATTATATATCTGTATCAGATAAAATAAGAAACTAGAATATTGATTTTTAGAAGTCAAGTTATAAGAAAAAGAATAAAAGTGAGCCAATAGAGAAATGTAGCAGAGGCGTTTACCTTCAGCCCTTTGGCTCTGTTGATGGCTCGAAGCGGCCTCAGCACTCGGAGCACTCGCAGGATTTTCACCACGGAGATCGCACTCGAACTGGAAACAGCAAAACAAAGAGTTTAGACAATTATCCAGCTAATGGAAATTTTTTAAAAATGGCAGAAAACATAATTATGACTTTAAAACTCAAAATTATGACTGAAAGTCAAAATTCTTACTTCATATCTCAAAATTGGGAAGCAATATCATAATTCAAATTTAAAATTCTAACTCTATATCCCATAGTTATGTCTGAGTTTGAAAATTATAACTTTGAAAGTCAAGATTATGACTTAAAATATCATAATTATGAATTAATCTCATAATTAAAACTCTGAACATCAAAATTATGACTTTGAATCTCGTAATTATGACTTTATAATTCTAAATGATATCTTTCAATCTCATAATTGTCACTTTAAAACTCAAAATCATGACTTCCTGTTGGACTTTTATTCTTTTTATTTATTTATTTTTTGTGGCACAAATGGGCTTCCATACAAAACTAAGCTAATTGAACCATTATTTCTTTTCCTTTGAGTTTCTGTCGCAGCTCCGTTGGCTTGTAGGATAATCTGCAGATTCTCGCTCATCTGTCTACTCACTGTAAGAAGAAAGACGTGAGCGACACACTGACGACCAGCAGGTCCAGGAGGTTGAAGGCGTTCCTGCAGAAAGAGCCGGTGTGAAGAAAAGCTCCATAAACCGTCATCTAGACGCGAAGGAGGCAGCAAAGAAATGAGATTAGGAAAAAAATCTTCTCTCAGTTTTTAAGCTCTGATTTATCCACTTTCATTCTGTCAGCTGTTACCTTCAGGACGATCTCCACCGTGAAAACCGAAGTGAAGACATAATCGGCGTATCCGAGCACCTGACGATGACAGAAGCTAAAGTCAGATTTCAGTCGCATCGCCGCGGAAACGGGATTAGACGCTGACGTTAAGTGGCAGCCTGTCCTTACGATGTTCCTGAAAGAGTGGGATTTGATGGGATCCTCAGCAGCCAGCGAGATGCTGCTGAGGATGATGAAGATGAGGATGAAGTTGGTGAAGTAGGGGTGGTGAATGAGGTTGTGGCAGGCGACTCGCAAACTGAAGAACGAAGCGAATGAGAGGGAAGTCACACACGCTGCACCGGTTTGAGGGTTCTGTTAGATACGGACACTTTTCAGGTACCAGTTTTTCTTCCCAAGAATGAAGAAGGAGCTTCCGTCAGGAATCGGCACAATCTTCTCTTTGGGGCCGGAGAACTCGGGCTTCAGTGGAGCAACGCCTAGAATAAAGAAAACAAACAAGACGAGCTGCTTTAAGATGTCTGTCAATCAGCTGATGTGTGACGTTTCTCCTGGGAAGAAAGACTCACCCTCCAGACCCTCGATGGCTCTCAGCTCCTCGTTTTCCTGCCAGTCATCCTCTTCGTTCTGAAGCCAAAAAACAAAAGGCCACCATCTTTATTTTACTGTAAACACAGTATTAAAGGGGACCTGTGTGTTTGGATAAGATTACCCCAAGCCCACTTATGCTGTTTTTGTGGTCACTCTAGAGCAGTGTTTCCCAACCCTGGTCCTCAAGGCACACTGCCCTGCATGTTTTAGGTGTTTCCTTGCTTCAGCACAGGTGATTTCAATTAGCAGGTCTCTGCTGAACTCAATCAGCAGAATGAGGTGAATTACAGCAGGAAAATTTCTAAAACATGCAGGGCAGTGTGCCTCGAGGACCAGGGTTGGGAAACACTGCTCTAGAGGATTTAGATTTACCTACTGGAGGTGGAAAGGTCACTGCAGTTTGAACTCTGCTAGATAAAGGATGTACTACTTAATTTAAAACTAGATTAAATCAGATATGTGATGAAAAGCTCTGAAAATTTATTTTATAAAACCTGGAAATCTTTTATGACTTTTTTCAATCTACGTTCAACAAAAGTCCAAGATAGCAGGTCCTTTAGGGTCTGGCAGAGCGGTGGATCCATAAATCTTGACATTGGTGTTTGTATGGTTTAATTTATTTGTTTCATACCAGGCGACGGTATTGGATGTTGGTTGTTTGTGGGGTAGTCTCTTTTTCCTTCTTCTTCCTTGTTGTGATGTGTATGTTTTTGTGCATGTAATGTGAAAACCTGAATAAATATATTAAACACTAAAGAGGACCTATTGTGCAAAATTCAATTTGTATTTCCATTTGGGTCTCAGTTGCTTCTCAAAACAAGCCAAGTATTCAAAATAACCCACCTAGATGTTTTTGGTATCAGGAAAATTAGCTGTTTCAAAAACCTCCAGACTTTCAACAGGCACTGCACTGTTACCTAGCAACCCAAGCAAAGCTCCAGCATGTTTGGTCAGCTGGTTTTACCGCTGTACAATGGCTACTGGACCCAACCTGATCAAGAAAGCCTAATAAGTTACCTTTAAGTTCAGACCCTTGGACTTTAATGTCAGTTTCTCTATGGTTTTCCACAAATAGCTTCACGGCTCTGATGTATGACTCGTTTAAAAAGTTTTTACTTTCTGTTTACTGATCAGGTAAAAATGCCTTACCAAATGTTTCAGGTAACTATTGAATCTTATATACCACGTTTGTTGGAGGTTTGCTCTACCTGAGTTTCATTTCAGCATGGGCAAACGTCCTGCATTGATGTGAATATATGCAAGAAAAACTTAAACATGCTCTACCCCTGCATCTTCATCCTCTTTCTCTTCGTCCTCATCCCAATCCTCTTCTTCTTCCTTTTTCTCCCTGAATAAAAAAGGAAGCGTCACAGTTCGGCTCTGATTAAACCATTCTAATGTGATCAAAGCACAACCAGAGGAAAATATAAATGTTTTTTATAAGTGTCTGAGGTTGATGATTGCTACGACTTACTCTACTGCTTTCTTTCCACCGCCGCTTGCCAAGTTATCCACAGCGATAGCCAAGAAGACGTTCAGCAGGATGTCTGATCCCAGAGTCAAGGAGTTGGATTTGGTTGCTTCTTCGTGGGACGACATTCACACAGAACTTGGATTCAAAGTTGTAATAGTGAAAAAGGATACAGTTACCACAGACAAAGAGGATGACGAAGTAAATGCAAACCACCATGTTAGGGAAGATCGGCCCGCCGTACGCCATGATGCCGTCATACATCACGGCGTTCCAGTCCTCTCCGGTGAGAATCTGCAACGGACAGGCACACATCGAAACCCAACCGGACAAAAAGGAGAACTTCGAGTAGGGATGTTGATTAATGTTTTTATTATTATTAATTATTATTATTATTATTATTATTATTATTATTATTATTATTATTATTATTATTTCGAAAAGATTAACTAATAACGCCCGTTTAGACCTTCTTTCAGTGTTGTAGTTTGGACCCGATCCAGCAGAGGGCGCCGCTGGAGAAACTTAGGAGAACGGAACCGCTGATTTAGAAACAAAGATGGCGGCAGGCCAAATCAAAACGGGAAAAAGAAACGGTCCAGAGTTGGGTGTGGGGTGCAAAATGCTCTTTATGCGGTTCTATTTTGAAATATAAACACTCGACAACCTTCTTAAGTTTCACTTTAATCGCTCTCATTCAGTCGAACTGCATGACTGAGCAACAACAACTTCTCCTTCAAAAATTATTGATGTGCTACGAAGACGAGGGACAGAAAAGCAGAATGCTTAACATGTAAGATGAGGAAAAAACTATGATCCTAATAAGCACGTTTGCTTTTTGAGGCTGTTGTGAGTTAATAACCTTCATGGTGTCAAGTTTTAACATTTTTCATTGCATAACATCTCTGTAAATGTTTCACGTGTTATTATTTTCATCTTCTATTTTTCTACACAGCAACCTAAGAGTGTTCTGCCTTTTCAAATTTTATCATAAAAATATATAATACAATTATTTTATAAGAAAATACAACTATTTTAGTGGGATTTTCAAAACCCCTCGCCAAGTGATTAAAAGTTTCTGAAAGAAAATTCATGTATCTTTCTGAAGATGTGCAGATATTTTGTAATGTGTCAAAGTTTATTCACGTGAGAAATAATAAGTAATACAGTTGATACAAAACAGTTGTAAAATCTATGTTTTTTTGTTTTTTAAATTTTGTATATTATAAAAAACGTAGCCCTTTGTGTTATGGGAAGACGGTCGTCACTCTTGTTCGAAGAGGAAACTCGAGTTTTTAAGAAAATGGCCGCTTATCAACTCGTTAGCTGATCAATACAATTAATTCATTAACTGATAACTTCCCTAACTTCTACCATAGAGAATATCACCAGATAGATGTAAATCACCTGGAAACATGTTAACAGAGCCTGAGGGAAGGAGTCAAACGTGCTTCTCTTCATCTGAGTCTCGTCAAAATTGAACTTCCCTCCAAACAGCTGCATCCCCAGCAGGGCGAAGATGATGAGGAAGAGGAAGAGCAGCAGCAGAAGGGAACAGATAGCTTTCATGGAGTTGAGCAGTGAGGTGACCAGATCAGAGAGAGCAGCCCAGTGCCTGAAGATGGAGAAATGAGGCTGGGATGCATGCAGGAAGCAAAGTTTGATCTGAATGTCTGGTTCTTCCTGGTTCTGCTTACCGGGTCATCTTGAAAATCCTGAGCAGCCGGATGCAACGCAGCACGGAGATGCCGATGGGCGGGATGACATCCATCTCTACAAGCAGCGTCTCGAGAATGCCGCCACACACCACGAAGCAGTCGAAGCGGTTGAACAGGGCCATGAAGTAGATCTGAAGACCGAAGGCGTACATCTTCATCAGCATCTCCAAGGTGAAGAGCATCAGCAGGATCTTATTGGCTCGCTCTGAGGGGGCGGAGAAGATGAATCATTCACTGCAAAAACACAAAGTCTTACCAAGTATTCTGGTCTAGTTTCTGCTGCAAATATTTTAGTACACTTGAAGTATGACAAACTAATTCACAAGTAACTTTTTAGCAAGATATAGCAGCTTGTGTTAAGCCAATAATTCTTTAATTTTAATGAAAATGCTAGTTCCACTGGCAGATTATTAAACTAAATACATACGGAAATGTTTTAAGTGAAATAATCAATATTAAGGGAGTATATTCTTCTAAAAATTAGTTTGTCTAGAAACAAAATCGTCTCAAGTTTGTCTTGAAACTAAACAGAAAATACTTGGTAAGATTTTGTGTTTTTGTAGTGTAAAACTCCAGTGAGTCATAAGAATCTGGCAGAAGTAAAGTTTTTTTCTTTCTTTTTAAT
>NW_015112652.1:1213773-1215062 GCF_001443285.1 Poecilia latipinna | reverse complement strand
ACTCAAAGCGGAAAAAAGTGAGCCGCATTAGCTCCTGGAGATGTGACGTCAACGCCTTAGGTGCAAAGAGCCCATTACCCTGCATTTCTGTGAGCCATTTTGGCTGTCCGTAATGCTCCGAGGCGCTGGCCACCGTGTTGAGGAACACCAGCAGCAACACCAACCAGTAGAAGTTGGTGGTCTTCACTGCAACGCGGCAGTTTTTTCTCATTGTGTGGTTCAGCTGGCACAACTGGTCACTAAAAGACAAATACAGCTTGTGTGTTAAAAATGAGGCTGGGCAAAATGGCTGAAAGATATATGACGATATAAAAATTTCATATCAGTCTACATCGATAATATCAAATGGTTTTTTGTTCTAAATATCTGGAAAACTCGTGGCAGTTATGAGGCAAAGTGGCGGAATCTTAAACTGCTGCTGCGGCAGTTACTCAACAAGTTGTTGCTAGGTAACCAATGACTGGTTACCTAGCAACATTTCTTAGCTAGTCGTCAGAGGCTGCGCGGCTATAATGATTAAAAAATAAAAACACTGTGATCAATTAATAAAGAAAATGCTAAATATTTTGGTATCTATACAGAGATAATATGAATCCAACATTCACAATGACTTTAAATAAAACGATCTGATCCTAAAACAGTGAGTCAAACACTCCACTGAACTATTACATCTGATTTTATTTTTCCATGTTTTCCAGTTAGTGCTAATTATTAAGACAAAAACTAACAAAGAAGTTCAATGAATGTGAGTGCTGCTCACAGGTTTTTACAAAAAAAAAGTCTCACCAAAAGCTGTTGGCCATCATCTTCGCCCTTAAAAAAGAGAAAATGGGAGGCATGTTAGCACAATAGTTAATTGATTAATTACTGAAATTTGTCTTTCCTCTGTTGCCTTACATGAGTGAAGCACAGAAGCCACTATCATCGTCGAGATATGCAATATCATCGTCGGAGTCCGACTCTGTTAAACATACAAAATAGTCTGCACACTGTAGCAGCTGGAAATAAAATAAACAGAAAAGGAGCTCATGGCTTTCATACCTCCTCCGTCCTCACTGTGTTTGTACCAACCAAACTTCTTCATCATCTTTTTCTTTGCAATTGCAGCACCTTCAGAAATGCAAAAAATATTTTTTTATAGGATGCTGCAATTCAATAAGGTGTGTGTTTGGTGGGAAAACTACAAAAGAGGATTAGGGCCACCAAAAAAAAAAAAAAAAAAAAATTAAATTTTTAATTATCCCCAAATTTTTACTTTTTTTCCAAAATTTTCCTTTTTTTCCCCAAAA
>NW_015112652.1:1172561-1210717 GCF_001443285.1 Poecilia latipinna | reverse complement strand
GGGTGGTTTTTATGGGAAAACTAAAAAAAGGGATTAGGGCCCCAAAAAAAAAAAAAAAAAAAAAAAATTAAATTCTGACTGATCCCAGAATTTTGACTTTTTTCTCAAAATTATCACTTTTTTCCTCAAAACTATCACCTTTTTCTCTGAATTCTTACATTTATTCCTCTAACGTAACACTTTTTTTAAATCAAAATTTGGACTTTTTTTGTAGAGTTTAGATTTTAAACCGACTTCTACTTTCCTTCAGAATTCTTAATTTAACCTCAGAATTCTAATTTTGTGTTAATCTATGTCAAAATCCAAATAAATAACCAAACATTCTCATGTTTGTGTCAGTAATATTGTTAGTATGTAAAAGTAATCATATAGCTGTTTCTTCCTTGTTACAGGATTTGTAAACCAGCATTTTTTCAGAATTAATTTTTTTCTTTTTAGTGGCACTAGCCCTCTTCCGTAGAAACACTTTAAACACTTTAGGCTAACGTTTGTTTCCTTCTTCATCCACATCCTCGGCTTCTATGAGCCAGTCCATGTATCCGATCATGTCCTCCTCCATCTGCTTGCTCTCCTGAGCTTTCTGCAGCTCTCCACGTGCAACAGCCTTCTCTCTTTCTTTGGAAAACTCGCTGTAAAAGATAAACACTTGAAAGTTTACCACATTGTGCTACGAGAGCTTTATCAGTGTTCAGAAAGTGTGAGATTGAGAGAAAAGTGGAAGTCTGCGAGACAGCAACTACCCACCCGCTCAACACACCCAATACAAGGTTGATGATGAAAAATGATCCGAAAATGACTAAAGAAACAAAGTAGACCCATGGAATGTCGAAGCCGATGGCATCATTCATCTGTGCAGAAATAAAGAAAAAGCCCATATTTATAATACATACAAATATAACATGCAACCCCCATAAAGATGCATAAACATCCACATAAAGCCATCTGAGTATTTCATCAACATAATCTCACTACAAAAACACAAAATCTTACCAAGTATTTTTAATGTAGTTTGTAGTGGAAATATCTGCCAGCAGAACTAGAATTTTTTCATCAATATTAAAGAATTATTGACTTAAAACCAAGCTCATATTTCTGGTTGAAAAGTTACTTTTAAGCTAGTTTTGTCTTTTTTTCCCCCCCAAATGTACTAAAATATTTGCACTAGAAACTACTAGACCAAAAATACTTGGCAAGATTTTGTGGTTTTGCAGTATTCATATGAAAACTTTAGGACAACTATTATTATTATTATTAGTATTAGTATTTTAAAAATCATTTATGCTCGCTAAATGTGTGTCCTCCTTTATTGCCACAAAGCATAATTTCTGATAATTATCTACAATAGGAAATTTGTTACAATGTTTACAGATCCACCATTTTATTTCTATTTTTTTATTTTAATTTAAAGAAAAACTGAAAACTTTAGTAAAAAGAGAATGGATACATTTTCTTTCTTAGGATGGTGATATTTGTGCAAAATTAAAATAAAAACGTAGAATCCAACCTATGGAAGAGAATTACAAATTAAAAATAATTTTTACTTTTTTCCTCAGAATTATGACATTAATCTTCTAAAATTAGAATGCTTAGGTTAAAGTCAGAATTCTGAGGGGGGGGGGGATCATAATTCTGACTTTTTTGTTGTTTTTCAGTGGCAATAATGTTCTTCCATACAAACATAAAAACCATTGATCTGAAGCGTGGGAGTTGTGCATGAATGTGTTTTTTACCCAGTAGAGAACGTCTGTCCAGCCCTCCATAGTGATGCACTGGAAAACTGTGAGCATGGCAAAGAAAATGTTGTCAAAGTTTGTGATGCCGCCGTTCGGACCCTCCCACTTCCCTTTGCATTCGGTGCCATTGGTGACACATAAACGTCCGACTCCCGCAAAAGCACACGGCGATGGATCGTCCTCCACCATGAGGCCTGCAGGAGACGGAAGAACATGAGGAGGAGGATGATGAAGGCAGAGACGTTCTGGGGAGCCCAGACAGCGGACCGACCCGTGCTGGTGTCGAAGCACGTCTTGTGCATCCTGCCGAGGAAAAGCTCCAAGCCGATGATGGCATAGATTATGATGACGAACATGACGAGCATGCCGATGTGCAGCAGTGGGACCATGGCCTTCATGATGGAGTTCAACACAATCTGCAAACCTGACAGGACAAAATGATCATTCAGCTGAATCCAGGGTTCCCAAACCTAAACCTATTAAATATGTAAACATCAACTTTTACAATATTTTTATTCACTGTTCAATAACTATCACTTTCGTTTAGCATAAATGCTAACCTCATCTTATTATCCTAGTTAGCAATGAGGGCTGTAGTGGAGCATTTTATTATCAGGACCTTAATAAGGTCATGTTTATGTCATTACGTATTACCCGGTAATACATAATGACTTTTAAAGTAATGTGTGATATTTTATTTTAATCATAGATCAAATTTTATTTTATCTCTATAGTATTTAGGCATTTTGTAGTGTTGTCCTCTACAGCAGGGCTGCCGCACAGTTCCTTTGGTCTTTTTCAGAAACATATCTGTGGAGTTAAATTGGGGTGAAAAAGCTTGTTAAAAAACAAAAAATTAAATAAAAAGAAAAGATTTTAAACTGAAAAAAAAATTAATTTGACAAGTATTTTTGAACATTTTTCTCAATTTCAAAATTATTTTTCAATTTCAAAAAATAATTTTTCAGTATAATCTTTTTTTCAGTAATTTTTTTTGTTGTTTGAACAAACTTTATGACCCCAATTTAATTCCATACTTGTTAATTTCATGCTTACTGTGCTATTTTGAGGAGCAAAACAGTTTGGTAAGTTTTCCTGGCAGCCAGTCAGAAAGATGAACGTGGCACGTAACATTTCATTAAGTTACTTTAACTCCCACATCTACTTTCTCTGATCGTTTTCCTGTTTTCTTTAATTTAAGCTAATCTCAAGAAAATAAACATCCTTTGAATTCACAACGGCAGGCATTTCTTGGCAAACGACGAAAACGAAAACATTTTGTTTCTCAAGATTAACTCCCTAAAATGTCCGCTCTTGGCCTCTGTAGTAGTGATTGAAAACCAAATCGTATCTTATAACAAAAGAAAATTCTAATAAGTTTATGTGATCCATTTTTTTATTTTAATTTTTTTTTCTCATCATCCCTCCAACTTTCTGAGGCTCCAGTTACTAAACGACGAACAGAAACAAAAGCCAGCTGAGAAAATATATAGATATAAAACAAATATATACGTACTCGGCACGCCGGATACGAGCCGAAGAGGTCGCAGCACCCTGAAAGCTCTGAGAGCTTTAACATCCAGGCCTCCAGGTTTTCCTGCAGCATGGTGGGCCTCGCCCGGCTTATGGTCCGTCATTCCCTCCGCTATCACACTGAACAACCTGCACAGAGGATGGCATCAATGTTGCTCCATAGGTTTTATTTAAGAGCGATAGCTTTCGATGGTAAATTTTGAGATACCCGACGATGACGATAATAAAATCCAGCAAGTTCCAACCGCTGCGTATGTAGGCGCTGGGGTGCATCACTAAACCGTAGGCAAGGATCTTGGTGAAGGTCTCTATGGTGAAGATGACGAGGAAGACGTATTCGACTTGTTCCTTAAAATCAGAGCACAGGTTTGGTGGATCAGTGAGAAAATGCATCACCACTTTGGTATTTTGTTGCATAGTGGGATTATTTGTTTGTAAACATGGCGGATGCGTTTGCGACGTGACAGCAGAAAGAGGCTAACGGCCTGTAAATTGTCACTGGTTGCCAAGGTAACCCACATGTATTTTGTTGTTTTAACATTAGCCAGCATGTTGTTGGTGAATGGGATACATAAGACAGCATTCTAGGGACACTGCAGATAGAAAAAAGGAGTACATTTAAGCCAAAATGCTCAGAAACCTTTTGGATAATCCCAAAAATTTTCTAGAAAAAAAGGAAATATTTGAGCTTGAAAAGTCAAAAATTTGCTACAGAAAACTCAAAACGTCTTTTTGATTGTCAGAAATTTTCAGGAAAAAACTTGAAAATTTCTAAGTTCTTAAAGTTGAAAGCTTGCTAGAAAAAAAATCTGAAATTTTTAGAATAATCTCAGAAATCTTTATGAAAAAACAGAAATTTCCGAGCTCATAAAGTTTAAAATTAGCTAGAATTTTTTTTTTTTAATATTTGATTGTCAGAAAATTTCTAGAAAAAACAGGGACATTTCTGAGTTTGAAAAGTTGAACATTTGCTTGAAAAAACTCAGAAGTCTTGAGTTGAATCTCACAGATCGTCTATAAATAAACTTGGAAATTTCAGAGTTTCAAAGCTGAAAATTTTCATCTTTTGAAACTGAAATTTTCAAACATTTTTAGCTAAAATTTCTGAAATTAATTTCAGAAGCTCTTGGTTTTTTTTGATGAAAATTGACTTAGCTCTCAATGAGATGCTCTCAAGTCCCTCCAAATAAGACAAAGATATCCATGGTTTAATTTATTTGAATTGCAAAGGACAAATAAAATACGACCATTTCTTCCTATTTTGGCACAGACTAGCAAAAAATTAACAGTGCAGAACATTTTCAAAAACTCCACCATTAAGAACAGATTTGTTCCTGGTGGTAAAACAACCTCCTTTTGCCAAGAGAAGATCAGTTAACGCTGGAGCTGGAATGGTTTCTAACCTGCAGTCTAAAACACGCTGTCCCCACTTCGCTTTGCTGTGAACTTTCAGGTTAATGCTGCTAATTAATGCCGCTTGGACTTCACCTCAAACTGACACAGTTACCCTGCAGCAGTGGTGTAGTTTAACATAGCAGAGCAAGTTATGTTCTTCTCTAAAACCTGTTTATATATAAAAAAAGACGAGTAAGAGATAATAAATCCCTGCGACAGATCGTATACAGTCAGCTTAACTCATCTGTGAAATCCAATAAAGGGATCTTCAAACATTCATCCTGCTGTTGGTGTGTACATGTGCATGTGTGTGTGTTGCTTTAAAAACACTTAAACTGCACTTCCAGCTTGTATTTTGAACAAGGCTCAAACGATTAATCGTGATTAATCAATTATTGAAAAATATATCGTCAACTAATTTAGTAATTGATTAATTGTTAACAGGAGGATACAGACTCAAAACAAGACTTTTTGCTGAAAGAATAACATACTCACAGTGATAATTAAGACACAATTTTACAAAAAATATATATAAAATTGGCATTTAAGATAAAAGAAATACTTAAATCTGTTGTTCCCAGAACTCCTGAAGTGGCATAGTTTTAGATTTACCACTTTCAAATTCTGCAAAAACAAAACAAAAAAAAAACTTGTATTAAGCCCCCCCCCCCAAAAAAAAGCCAACGGAGTAGCTCTACACTGTATTTTTATTCTTCTTTGCTTCAAATGATCAAGCATACACTAACAAAATGCTGTTATTACATTTTAGTCAATAAAATATAAATTTTCTTATTTAAAAATGGATTCAGTTATTTGTTTATTTGGATTTTTATGTATTTCTAATATTGTGCAAAAATACGTAAGTGGTTAAATTAACAATTAGCATAAAAAGGCCATTCTCTGTAATTTTATGGTTTTTATTTGGACTAAATTCTATGAATCTGTAACAGGGTTTTATTTTAACATCACTACAGATGTGAAGTTTGTCCAAATTTGCTTATTTATTCTTAGAATCTATTTTGTTAGGTAAATAAGTTGTTTCTCCAGACATTTATTAAGTTCTGTTGGCAGTTGGTGGTTACCATAGTAACCGGTAACCGACAGCTCCTCCCCCTTTTTTTTTCAAGAGACTTTAACCAAAAATATGTTTTCACTCAAAAAAATGACTAAAAGATACTCACAAGTAGCACTGAAGCGATTAATCGATTTTTGAAATAATCGTCAACTAAAACAACAATTGATTAATCATTAACAGGAGTATTCAGATTCAAAAAAGGTAATTTGCTGAAAACAACAACAACAACAACAACATATTTAATGTAATAAGCCAAAACTGTATAAATATATAAAATTTGAATTTAATATAAAAACACCTTTGTCTGTAATATGTTTTACCCAAAACTCCTCAAGTGGCAAAGGTGTAGCTTCATCCAGTTCAAATTGACTAAAGGAATGCTCTATTGTTAAATTGTAGGCAATGAAATATTTATTTTGTGATTAAAAATGGTTGAATTATCTGTTTATTTGCATCATTTAATGTGTTAAATAAAAAGTTCAAGAGATTTGTGGAAAAATCTGTAGAATGTGCCCATTTATATCCGATTAATATAATCGATTTTTAAAATAATTGTCAGCTGTAGTTTTACTTACCAGCTGGTGGTTGGTGGGGTTGGAATCATCATCTGGATATGGCTTTGTGACCCCCATGGCCACACAGTTGGCAAAAATAGCTAAAAGAATGAAGATATCAAAAGGCTTGGAGAACAGAGTTAAGGTTTTAACAAGAAAAAATCTGCAACCCAAGACCAAAACATGTTATCTGCGTTACATGTTTGGAACAGTGGAAGAATTGTCAGCGTGACCCATGGTGCAAAGCTACAGCGCGTAAAAAGACGTTAAAGAAAAGAAATATAAAAAATGTCTCTGTGAGAAAATGTTAATATGTATGACGGCTTATTAGGACCATTTTTAATAGAAAACAAAATAGGAGTCAGTTTCCATCAAAAAATTCTGCCAAAGAAGTTTTCTAAAAAAATAAAAAAAACCCCGGAAATTTCTGAGTTTCAAAAATAAAAATTCTAAATTTGCTAAAAAAAAATCTCTGAATTTTTTTTTTTTTTTAGAAAAACTAAGAAATTTAAGTTTGAAAAGTTGAACATTTGCTTAAAACAACTCAGAAATTTTTAGATTAATCTCAGACATTTTCTAGAAAAGAATGTGGAAATTTTAGTGTTTCAAAAGTTGAAAATTTGCTAGGAAAAAGTTAGGAGATGTGACTTGTAGAATTGAATCTGTGACGGTTTAACAGTTGTTTTCTGTCTGTGAGTGATGAACAAATATTCACAAGTTTTGTTTTTTTCCTGCACAGGTTCATGTAAAAAAAATTTAAAAATGTGACCCAAATAATAGAGTTTGCGTTTTGAAGTGGTTTGACTGCTGTCTTGTCTTTGTTAAAGACTCTATAATCTATAATTACAAAACTAAAAGGCATAAATACTTCTGCACCAAAAACACGTTAATAAGAATTATTCATGCAAACGTGACACAAATAAAGACATGCACAGGAGGATTTAAAGGATATTTCCACTCCACCAGGGCCAATGCTGCCATGCGGATTGGGTTGCTCAGCGTGAGGCAGCAGAGCGCTCTGGGGGCCCTCAGGGCAGACTTGTTGGCCTGCATGGCCTTCTTGGCCCCCCCGCCCCTTCTTCTGGCCGAGCCAGTTGACCCCAGGGTATCCGATTTGCCCACATCGCCCACCGGCGGGGCATCTGTACAAACAAAGGTAAAACAAGTGAAAGATCAGAATGACATCATATAAAGAGATTTCTTGTTATTGCCTGATGAGACTAAACCAAAAACGTCTGGACACAATTTAAACCATCTGGGAGTAAAAAACATCTCGGCACATTAAAACGGAGAACTCCTGTAAAAGATTCAGTAAAAACAACCAAGTCAAGATGTTGGTAGTTTTTCAGTTTGTCATCGTTTTTCCTTACTTTGCCACTGCAGCGTCATATTTTTTGCTTGTTTCATAATCATGTAAATCAATAGAACTTTATTTATAAACCTTCTTTCAGCCAGACACAAATCACATCGAATTACCTTGTTGCTGAAAATGCAAAATACAAATAAGATTTTGATTTATAACAAATTAATTGTGCAGAATGTATCGCTGGGTAATTTCTAATCAAGTTTCCTCTCTGAGGAGACAAAGTTGATGTTACAGTTCTATCTACAAAGCTAATAGAGACGGGTAGAATACCCAGAAAATGTACTCAAGTAATAGTACTTCAACATATTTTTACTCAAGTAAAAGTAAGAAGTTGCATCCAAGAAATTACTTTAGTAAAATAAAGCATTTTGTAGAAAGTCTACTCAAGTTCTGAGTAACTGATCAAACATTAATCATTTAATATTTAAAAATTACATCGTCATTGTGCCACAAACATCCAGCATGTTTTTAAAAACCGACTTTGGCACAACCATTCATTACATTTGGCTAAAAACAGCAAAGGCTTGAATAAACAAAAATCATTTTACAGGGTCCAACAAGTTCAAAAAGTTACATAATTGTAAACATTAAGGCAAATATAAAATATTACATATTTATTTATTAATGTGCAGGTTAAATAAAAGAAGTTAAAATAAAATTTTGTCCTCTTAATACTTTCAGCAAAAAGTTTTTGTAAAGTTTAAAACACTTTTAACATTAGGTATCTTAGATTCGACTATTTCTAAAAAAAAAATTAAAATAAATAAAGCTTAAAAGTAGTATGTTTGATGGCATCCTGGACATCAGACCGTTCTTATCTAACACAATTAAGAAAAGATGTGCTTGCAGGAAAGAGACACTGAGTCCTGCGGGTCTCATATGATAAGACCAGCTGTGACCTACTTCTTTATAGGGAGCAGCATGGCACTTAGCACAGCGCTATCCCCAGGTAGACCCATGAACACCTGTTAGCAAAGGTGAGATAAATTCACCTGCACTGTAAAAAAAATAAAAATAAAAAAAAACCCACAAAAAAACCCGTCTCTAATTTACGGTAAATTTACTGTTAGACTGATTTTTACCGGTGAAATTCTAATTTACAGTAAAATACAGCTGCCGATATTTTACCGTAAATTAGAAACGGTATTTGTTTTCTTGTAAACTGCGAGTGTAAAAAAACAAACAACAAACAAACAAAACAACAATAACAAAAAACATTGACTTTTCTTTTTTACACTGGGAAGTCTGTACTTTTTTAAGAATAAAAAAAATAATAGTAAAACGTAGAAAAATAAAGCTTTTTCAGTAGTGGTGGTTAGGGTAAGTTCTCAACTATGACCAGAAATACGTCATGAAAATATCGGAGGACTAAGAAAACACTCTACGAAATAAACAACTGTATGTTTTTAGCCTATTGCATGACGATAAAGTGAGAAAATATTACCTTTTTTTGCTCCGTCCATTTCCGCAGCTTTACAGCAGGCAGTCACCTAAAATAACGCACCATCAACTCTTTTTAGTATCTGTGATGCGTAAAGGATCACAGATATATCATGGAGGTTTTTTTTTTTTTGCTGTTCTTCTTTACAAGAAAAAACCTTCAAGAGGTTATAAAAATCAACGCTGGCACATTTTATAAAGTGCAAAGTTCTTCCTGAAAAAATATTAAATTAACTCCAGCCTTTAGCAACTTGTCGCGCAAACTAAATGATGTATAAAATAGTTTTACTCCGGCGCGTAACGGTGAGCGCTGCAGAAGGAGAGGCGGTGGTGAGCCGGTCGGGATTAGAGAGGCTGAGCCGGTTAAAAGGATGACAGAGGAAATCTGTCAGGGCGCAGGTGGAGGAGGACGAACGAGATTCAGCAGCAAAATCACATTTATGAGAGGAAACAAAACTGTCAAGATGGAGAAGTTTGATGGAGCTAGCAGAAAACAGAATGTCTATGCAGTACACCGGGAGAGACAGCAGGGGGCGCATCTTCACAGACGATAGCAAAAATTGACAGAATGAAACACATTGCATTTAATTTTAGCTCATTGATTAGCTCTAAATTATAATAATCAATTATCAATGCAGATATAATATTTGGAATGCTTAAAAATTAGGAATTTTATTGAATGGCAAGGCTAAAATCAGAGGTAAAGTATGTAGAAAATTATATTTTAACATATTTTACTTAAGTAAGAGTAAAAAGTAGCTTTAAAAAATACTCAAGTAAAAAAAAAATTTGTTAAGGCGACTTGAGTGCTGAGTAACTGATCAAAACATCATTTATTTAATATTTAAAAATGACATAATCAGACAAATATATAAAATTAAGTGTAAGTTTTGGTATTTTAGGGATAAAAAGGACAATAACTCGTATAAATAATTACAAATAAATTAAGGCAGAATATAATTTTTTCCAAAATCAGTTTCTTTAAGTAGAAAACTTATGAAACTTTAAGAAAAACTTCAGGTCTGAGTCTGGTGAACTTATGGTTAAAACGGGTTTGTTTAAAAGTACATTTTTCTAAAACGTTAGTACTTACTAGTAGGTTCTAGCTAAAATTCACAACCATCAGTCACAGAAATCTCAAAAATACCTGTTTGTTTGCCTCCACCAAGAGTTTAAAATCTATTCATTAAAAAGTTTCCCTTACATAAATCCAGTTTGTTTGTTTGTTTTTACTTTGTACACCCTTGTTCCACTTCAACACTTTTCTTTGAACAGTTTCCTGGCAGTTTTGGCTCCTGAGTGAGGATTATTGCGTCTCCAGTTGGGCATTGCCTGAGGCCAACGTTTCCCTGCAGATAGTTTCATATCTCCAGAATAAATCCTACTAAGTCTTTTTTTTATGTGTTGTTTTTGTTAGATTGCCCAAAGCGATCAAACATGTCTGTGATTTTAACACAGCTGAGCTCCATGGATTTCTGTCACAAAGGAGTCAAAGAAACACATTAAAGCTTCAGTAAAGGAAAGAAAAACCTTCCCTGGTAAAAGAACGAAAGATTTTCTCAAAAATTATCTCGTTTTGTTAGATAAATCTGGGGAAAAAAAGTTCAACATCTCTTTTATTTTCAGCCTAAATGGTACCAAACTTTTCATTAAGATATAGGAGCTTTTTACAAGTAAATAATTCTTATTCTAAAAGTACTAGTTTGGCTAGCATTTTATTACACCTATAACAATAAATTTGTCCCGTGCTACAAATGAAATAATCAGCCAGTCGAACTAGTACTTTTTAAATGAACATTAAGAATTATTTACTTTTAACAAGCTCCTATATTTTTGCTGAAAAGCTGCTTGCCAGTGAGTTTTCTCTTATTTCAAGTTCACTAAAATATTTGCACTAGAAACTTGACCTAAATATTTGGTGAGACTTTGTGTTATTGCAGTGTAAAAGTTGCACAGATGTACTAAATTCATTAAGTTTTCACATTTTGGTTTCAAATCAGTTTCGTAGAAGTGTTATTTTTAAGTAATTTCAGAACTTTTATTATACACTCCAAAAAGTAAAACAACAAATAAATCCTTTAACATCTCAAATCTTTATTCCATTTTTACACAATAAATATATTCTGATAAAATAAACAATCTTTCTATACAGAGTTTACATGTGAAACGTTTTGGTCGTTAGATAAAATCACTGGGTTGGTTGACGGTGATTGCAGCAGATAAAACGGCCGTTTAACTAACATCAATATTGATTTTTCCTTATTGCGACACGACGTTTCACTGCGCAGAGTGAAATGATGCTGGCATAATTTAAGCAGACGTTCATTAGCATCGATAGCTGACATTTACATACAGAAAACAAAACAGAGTCAGATCAAGACTTCATCATAAAACCTGCTGAGCAAACAAGATGCGACGTCACAAAACACTGAATTTGGTGCTTAAATCTGTTGAGAAAGACGATTACTTGATTTGTTTTAAATCTTTCACATGCAGCATCTCGCTAAAAGTATTTATACCCTTTAACTTTTCTACTTTTCTGTTTTGTTACAAACCTAATCGTCGACGTATTTGAATAGGATTG
Organism: Poecilia latipinna; assembly: GCF_001443285.1. NCBI lineage: Eukaryota > Metazoa > Chordata > Actinopteri > Cyprinodontiformes > Poeciliidae > Poecilia > Poecilia latipinna. The sequence goes on along the minus strand of NW_015112652.1, from coordinate 1,199,037 downwards.
TAAGTGATAGCAACACATACAACAGTGGACAGATGTTAAGCAGAAGGAAAAGGATAAATGGCTTTAAATTTTCTTTGCAAGTAAAAAAAAAATCTGGGAGATACGACAGAGTATCAGGGCTTTAGTGAGGAAAGATTGAAAATGAAAAAATAAAATTACGAGAATAAAGTCACAATATTACCAGAATAAATTCAAAATAATACAAGAATAAAGTTGAAATAATACGAGAATAAAGTTATAATCCTATGAGACTTTATTTGCCTAATAACGACATTATTCTCGTAATATTGTGACTTTATTCTCATAATTTTAGTTTTTGTATTTTCTTATCGTGTCCCTAATGCTGTCGTAAAGAAGCGTTGGTTTGATGTGATGCAGGATCGTTTTAGTTTCTCTGAGCTCGAGTTACTTTTCAAAACGAATAGTCGTGCATTAACGTTTGCAACATGACAGAAAGTAGAAAAAGTTGAGGTATTAATACTTTTCTCCATTAACGTCGGCTCATTAATGTAAATGTTAACGGATCCGGTTCAAATGCGTGCAGTCTGTGTGAGGAGCTCACTGATTGGCCGCTCCAGATTTAGCACAGACTTTTGGAAACATGAGCTGCAGAAATAAAACGCTCAGCAGAACGTTCTGGCATTTTCCAAACTGATTTCCTGTAAAGTTTGTCTGAATTTTATTGAACAAGCTTCCTGGTGAAAAGCCAGAAAGCTGTAAATGTAAATCTTTCACAGTATTTGCTTGAATAAAAAAAGGCTGCTACTTTATTTTTTCAGATAATCTGCAAAATACTTTTTACTCATAGGTCAGCTCTGTAAATGTACTAAAAACTGGATCGTATTAAAATCAGCTGGAGAACGCTCAGTAATTCAAGAAAGATTAAATATTTCTAGCATATGTCACATAAATAAATCCATAAGGAGAAGAGACTACTGGATTGACACAAAACAAACAAAACGTTCTCAAGAAGACAACATAATGTTTATCTGAAGGATTCTTACATGTCAAAGTTCATTCTTAAACACTAAATCACAACATTTTACCCTGAGGTGTTTCAACAAAGTGCATCTACTTTTCAAAGTCCTCTTAGCAGTGATGTTGCTCCGTACGCTGCGGTGGGACTCACTGCGTCTGCAGAAGGTATCTAGTGAAACAATCCCTTGGTTCTCTGCTGCTGCTGCTGCGGGTCTCCGTCCTTCGGAGGGAGCTGACTGGGGTCTTCTGTAAACGGCAAAGCTGGAGAACAGAAGAAGAAGAAACAACCAAACATGGCAGATTCAAATGTTGCTACTGTTTTGTTGAATTTTGGAATCGAATTCAATAAACAATAAATTAGATCAGAAACAGGCCATGAATAAGGCTTGAAAATAAATTCAAATTTTTTCATATCAGATCCGATTTCCAAGTTTTTCCTCCCATTTTTTTAAAGAAGGAAATTACTTTCATTTCAATCATCCATTCTGAGTTGGACGGTGGATTATTTACCAGAATAAAGTTTTACTATTAGGAGAATTGGGCTATATAAATAAATTTAACATAAAAAATGCTTGGATAATATTTTTTTTTTTTTGCAATTTTTGTGTTGTCTCATAAAACTGCTACTTCATTCTCCAAATGTTACGACTTTATTGTTGTAAAATTATTATTTTGACTCCAGTGTCATATGACTTTAATCTTGTATTACCACTGTATTCTTGTAACACACAAAACAAGATGGCGCCGTTTGGTGAGCTGACATCTCTCCGAACTTTGGAAACCCAAAGAGCGCATTAGTGAAAAAATAGTTTTCAAAAACCAAAAATTTGATTCATCACTCTAACCAAGTATTTCTGGTGAGGAAATAGTTGGTTTCTGATTTAGCTCGATTATAAAGCTTTGAAAGTTTAATAAAATGGCACCTTTAGTACCATAAGATGATCATTCCCTAAATCAACTCACGGTTTTGAAACTGCTGTGCTGTGTATCTAGTCAGGAGAATACCAAAGCCCTCGATGAGCGCCAGCAGGATTCCCCCCATCATTGCAGAGCCCATCATCGTTAGCGGACCACCTAAAGAAAAACACAGCAGCGCTCAGTGGTATGAAGTATGGCGGCCATTGGGAGGCGACGGCTGCGTAGTTTTCTCTCACTGCGTGCTGCCAGGATGGCGCCGGTCAGGGCGCCACTTGTGATGGAGTTCCACGGATCCTCCTTTCCTCTCAGTCGGACTAAACCACAGTCGATTGTGGAGAAAAGGCCTCCCCAGACAGCAAAGCTGCCTGGAACACAAACCAGTTAGCATCAGCTAGCCTGCGTGAAAGCAAAAAATACATTTAAAAGTAAAAATAGACAAAGTTAAGCCACAAAAGTCTGTAGCATTCTAGTAATTCAAATGATGAAATACTGTCTGAAATGAGTAGAGGTGGGCAGAGTACCCAGAAATTACACTCAAGTAAGAGTACCACTACTTCAACATAGTTTTACTCAAGTGAAAGTTAAAAATACAGTGTAAAAGTAATTTTTTTCAAAACAGTCACTCAAGTAAATGTGGTTAAGCAAATGTAACAAGTTACTACCCAATTCAGGAATGACAAATCCAAAAAAAAAAGAAAACTGCTAAAAAGTTCAGGAAATTAGCAAAACAATCGTCCCTTACCTCCAATCTGAGGAGCTCTTACTCTCACTGCATTTACACTTCCTCTGAGTCTGTGTCCAACACCCTGAAATATTACAACGATCACTTTAAACGAGCAGTCAGATAGAAAACTACCATGATATTTAGTTGGTATTTCTTAAACTTACAGCCGGAGCATTTCGAAAGCCCTTCACTGCTTGGAAAACGCCTCCACCGATTGCACCCATGGTGAAAGCCCCTCCACAGTCATCCACTATCCTCCAGGGGCTGCAGGAAAACAAAATCAAGATGAATGATGCTGGTCATAATGGGAACAAGACAAAGACAAAGAAGAGGATATTAACATCCAGTTTTGCACCAGTTTGACGCTACGAAGCTTACTGGAAATTACCTGCACTGTAATCAACCATCCTGGACTGCAAAGAGAGAAGTGCCAGTCCGACCAAGATAGCTGTTAATGTTAATTCAATTGAACCAAATGGTTTTGCTCATTTCCTCCGCTGCCATTGCTAAAACTATAGGAAGTCTACAATTATAAAATGGCAAAGAAAATTGACATCATCGTTCACAACTTCTCCTTCTGTTTTCTGATTGGCCCGAATTAAATTCTACCAGAGGAATCCAAGTGAATGGGAGAAAGCCCAGACTGTGCTGTAAGCGAGATTTGAATTGAATGAAATAGCGCAGGAAGGCAACTGCGTTTAGTTCGCTTTAATTAAACTAGCTTGTTTGTATAAAAAATCTATTTTGTTTGGGGAAGTGCGAATGAATAATCAAAATCTATTGAGGACCAAAAAAGTAAAATCTGGTCCGCCTAAAAATCTAGGTCTTGGTTCGGTTGAAGTGAACTCTGGGCAATCAACTGCTCCATTCTGCAGGAAGCAAACTGTAGCACAGGGCATTCTGGGTAAATACAACCAAAACAAATGTGTGAGTATTATGCTAGCTGGGTCGTGGACTTTTACCAAGGACAAAAAAGAAATCTCACAGCCTCTAAAATCTGACGCTAGTCCATTTTTGTTATCATTTTGTGAAGAAGACAGTTACATTTCTTCTTCAGAGGTTTTTGTGTCGTTTCCTTCAGTTGTTATTGACACAGCGCCACAACAGGCGAGGAAGGAAACTGGTTTTTCAGAGTTTGGTTTGTTTGACACAGTGCAGTGTGAATGTGAACTGCACCAGCTGAAAATGTAACAAATGTTGCAATTTTTGTTCCCAACCTAACTGAGTCCACTGGACTATTAGGTGTGAAAACACCCTAAAAATCTACTATTCATGCATTCCTATGTTCTATTTGAAATAAAATCATATTTATTTTAAAAATATAAATATAGTTTTCCAAAGAGTCTTTACAGTATTATGTTAGGTTCCATCAAGTTTCAGCCCAGAATCATTCTTTAATTTACATTTGAGCTACTTTACTCTTTAAATTTACAATTCTGCTCAGTGTAACAGTAACAACCATTCACAACACTGCCACACAGAAATTAATGAAGGACATTTAGAGACAGATAAATCCTCAGTGTCAGTTGACAATAGCATTTCAAATCAAATGGTTTTTAATCACAGCTATGAAACAGTTTCCTAGCTTGCAAAAACAAAAAATAAAAAAAAATGACATTTTCATTACTGTCAATCCAGCCATGGGAAAAATTTATTAAATAGCTCGTGGAGCCCCAATTTAGAAGCAATAACTCTCAGGATTAGTTTTCTGTTTACTTTATGACTCGTGTTGTTGGGGAGGAATTCTTCCCCCTTTTTTGTTCAGTTTATTGAGGTTTCCAGAGATTTATTTCTGCACAGCCGCCTGCCACACAATTTCTGTGATTGAGCCATTTACTGTCACACTGTTGTAATTGCTGGTGTTTTTGGGATTCTTGGGACATATCTAGATTGGGAAAAGCTTGTCCTAACGGTCTTAGATTTAACTCCAGAATATTTGATATACAGAGAAGGTAATGGTCGATATTGAAGGGTCTAAAACACTTACAAATATATCTGTCTTGCGCATTTTAACTGCTTCTAAAAACCCCACCTAACCTTTAACAATATGGCGATAAGTTAATGTCTTTTGGGTATCTGGAAAATTCCGTTTCAAAACCTCCCGATCGACGGGCACTGCGCCGTTACCTAGCAACCCTAGCATAGCCCAGCCCCGTTACCTAGCAACCCAAGCGGAGCGCCAGCACTTTTGGGCAGCTGGTTTTACCGCTGCATGCGCTGTACAATAGCTTTTGGAAAAGACAAGTTTTATGTTGTTGACTTACCATTTAGAAAACACCTGCGGCATATTAATGCTTTTTACAGATGTGCGTCCTTAGAAGTGGGCATGTGTTTTCAGCCATTTTCAAGTGCGAGTGTAACCGTTGAGTTGGGGGCGTGGCCAGCAGCAGTCTGGATTTAAAGTGACAAGACGCCCTAAAACAGCTCATTCTGAAAGTAGCTCGGAAATACGCAGAACTAACCAGACTAAAATATCAATATTTATTTTGAAAACTGAGGCATGTAAAGTGCCAGATGGACCTTTAGTTTTAATTTTTATAGTTCCTCTGAACTTTGCACAGTCTGAACTTCGTGATAACTTTCTTGGACACCAACTGCTGAAAAGAATGGCAACTGTCTTTAAATATTTTCTACTTAAATATTATTTTAAAATTAACAACTTGAAATAGTTTGGAAATTTCCTTATTTTCCTTCCCTGATTATTGGCCAGCAACAGCTGTTTTTTAAAGGTCACTGATGATGTCATGAAATAATACATAAAATTTTTATAGCGCATTTTTGGGACCTCAAAGATGCTTCAGAGTATGTCTGTCTACATTTATATGTTGACAGAAGGAACCTGGCAAAACTTCTGGTTTACAGTCAGTCAGTCACACTAATCAGTTAAAAAATGGACTTTATTCAAAACAGCTGGATGGTTTTTTTTACCCTTTTAAATAACAACTGTGTATTTAGTTTATTATTATTATTATTATTATTATTTTTATTATTATTATTATTAAAGTTTTCTAACTTGCTATAGTGCATTTCTTAAAACAATTGCAAAATGTACAAATTGCAAAACCAAGTTGGTAACCTTCAAATACAAAAAAGTAATATCTTGGTGACACTACCTGAAAATGCTCAAGATAGCAACAGACTATTTGCACAGCCATTTGAAATCTACAGTTAAATGACACTGAGAATGTATTTTTTATTATTATTTTTACAATTTTACTGCATATGTACTTTGTAGTTCTAATTTGTCCACAGTATCGTACAAAAGAAAAGTATAAACTTATTTACAATGAACATAAGAAACATCCATTGGATTCAGTGATCATAGAAGGTCATTATGTCAGATAGACATAAGCAAATTATGTTATAAAAAAGCAGGTAATACAGAAGCAACCGATGCAAACAGCAACCATGTTGAGCACAAATGACTATTTGTGGTGGATGAACTAACAGTAATAAACATTTGAATTTTGCTCGGAGAAATGCACCAAATCAATGAGAAAAAACTGTAATGTATCTCAATGACTTTATTAAATTTTATCTACACTCTACTGATTTATTGGTATAAAATCGCTTCAATTGTAATTTCAGAGAAACATGGCATTCCGATAAAATATTGCATTTTACAATTAAAAGCACAGAGTGTGTAGAGCAGTTGCTGCTGGACAACAGCTGTTTATTTATTATCGAAGCAAACATTACATCCGTATTACAAAAACAAAGTCTGTCAAAACAAAGTCTCACCAACAGAATCAATATGAAGCGAGAGCCGAACCTGTAACACACATCTCATATGCTTGGCAAATAGCTAAGGACAAAAATGTATAAACTAATCTTACCAAGGCTCACGGGCATACTCCTCCATCTTTGTTGACGTCAAGCGGACACGGTGACGTAATCGATGTGCGCCGCCGGCGGCTTTCTTTTTTATTTTTTCCTAACAAACGGCGGTATCAACGGTTCTCTCGACAAGTAACTAGCAAATTCTTTTAATACAGGTAAGAACTAAATTACTATTAATTATTTATCTTACTTATAAGGCAGTTGTGTTTATCTTTTAGTGTATGCTGAGATAAAGACAGCGTGCTTGTTGCTTGGTGTTTTTAGCTGTTGCTACATCGTTATCCCCTCCAGGCCATGCACCTTTCTCCTTCTTGATATATATTTGCTTACTGTTGCACACAATAACTCTAAATGATTAGTCTTTTAATAAATAATCCAAAAGCTAGCACGTTTAAAATGTTGCATTAGTGGTTTCTGTCACTGTGAAACACGAAAGCAGTTTAAAACGATTTATTCTGATTTACAGTCACAACCTAAACAGAAAATGTGAGCTAATACTGTTCCTTTAGCTTTTCAATAAACGTAATTTATTGAAAAGGAAATAATGCTCACATTAGCTTTTCAGTTCACTTTGTAATCTCTGTAAACGCAGATTAGCTTTTAAACCCTGTACTCATATATTCCTGTTTTTGTTTGAACGTAACTACAGAATCAAAACTTTACAATCTAGATTAGAAGCTTTTAAATATTAGAGCATATTTTCAGTAACATTCCTAATAATCTTTGCTGACTATCTAATCTCTTTTAATTTATGAAACGACCAACTGCATGGACAAGTGCAGTAGGTGCAACAACACCGACATATTCAATGTATTTTTTTCCTTTTTTAGTCTTACAGTGCCTTTCAAAAGCAGCATTTTGTCACAAAATTTAAATGTTGTTTATGTGAAGTACTAATATAAAGTAGTACATAATTGTGACTCAGAAATGGATTTTATAATAGAAAATTTAAAGCTTTCGTTCATGATTGCCCAGAATTTAACTCCAGCCATCATCCAATCACAGCTTCCTGTGCCTGTTGTGGAAAACCTCAGTTTTACTGCAGGATTGGTGAGTTCAGGGTAAAACACAAGGTTTCAGTCACAGATTTGGTTTTTGCATGCAGCCCAAAATGTTACATTTTGGCCACATTTGACCAGAGCATCTTCTTGACCATGTTTTGGGAAACAGGAAATGAGACTTTTAACTTTTCTACAAATCCAGATGTTTGGAGTGCATGACTGGTAGTTGATTGTGAATCCTGCAGTTCTTGAGCATTATCGTTTTAGATTAATGCTGTCTGACAGATGTTGTAAAATGTTATTTTATCTTGTTTCCCTCATTCAGCTCAAACATAATCCTAATTCCTGTTTTGCAGAATGCCTCTTCCTCCGGCACTTCTGGCCCGCTTGGCCAAGAGAGGGATTGTTAAACCAACAGATCAAGGTTTACATAGTTTTTACTTTTAGCTATAGTTATTTATTTTCCTTGTTGCCTTATAATCTGTCTCTTCTAACAAATATACTCTGATTATTTCCAGCAGATGTAGATGAGGAGATTATCGCTGAAGATTACGATGACAACAATGTGGATTATGAATCCACCAGACTAGAGAACCTTCCTCCAAATTGGTACAAAGTGTTCGATCCGTCCTGGTATGTACTCATAAATTAAATTCAACTCTTTGGGAGTTTACAGAAATACCAAATTACCTCACAGATTTGTGTTGGAGTCTTTAATTATCACTTAAATCAATTATCTTCCATTTTAATCCACAGCGGTCTTCCTTACTACTGGAATGTAGAGACAGATATGGTGGCCTGGCTTTCACCAAATGACCCGACTGCAGTTATAACAAAACCTGCCAAGAAAATGAAGGGTAAAATAAAGCAGTCTCAGTTATTATTCTTTAGCTATATATCACTGCAGTCAGAAGTTTACATACTTGCTACAAAAAGCACCTGAACATGAATCGTTTTAACACCTGTAGATTAAAGACAGTCAGCAATAAAAACTAATTAATAAATAATGTAAAGCTCACAAGAAATGTGATTTATGTTTGCAAACTTTGGACTGAAACTGTTTTTTAAACCATGGGTGTCCAAAGTGCGGCCCAGGGGCCATTTGTGGCCCTTTGATTAATTTTTGTGGCCCCTGACTGCAATTCAAGAACAGCTCAAATTTGTCCATCCAACACTTTCAGTAGTTTTTTTAGGATGAGATGTTCTATGTTTGTATCTTCTTAAACGGAAAAATGTTAAGGACAACACAAATAATTTTTCTTGAGTTAACCTTTTTATTAATTATTATTATTATTATTATTATTGTGTTATTAGTCGTACCACAAACATCCAGCATGTTTTTACTCAAAAACAAACTTTGGCACATCCCTCCATTACATTTGGCTAAATACAGTAAAGGTTGTAAAAGAAAATTCTTTCCTTTATTCCTTGGAATGAACTAAAAACATTTCATAGACTTAAAAATGGAAAGTGCAAAAAGTTAAATAACTGTAAACATTAAGGTAAATCTAAAAAAAGAGAGAATTCACAATAATGGGGAAAAAATAAAATTGTGGCCCCTGAATAATTTCAGCTTTGTGATTTTGGCCCTCAGTTCAAAAGGTTTGGACCCCCTGCGTTAAGCTAACACATGAGCAGTTTGTTTTTGAATATTCATGAATTATTTTTGTAAACATCCTCACGTTTTATGCTGTTTTTTTTTTTTTTTTAGCTGATGTCACAGACGAAAGAGCAGAGAGGCCGTTTGAAAAGCCAGAGAAGGAACGAGACCGGGATCGGGACAGAGACCGCGACCGAGATCGGGAACGAGACCGGGAAAGGGACAGGGACCGAGAACGGGACAGAGAGAGAGACAGAGACCGGGACGAAGGACGGGACAGGGACAGAAGGAAGCAGAGGAGAGACGACATGCCACCGTATGGCAAAAACAAAAGAGGTAATGTCCTGAAATGTCTCATTTTTTTACCTCCGTTTTTTAAATAGTAGTAAATGTTGAGAGCTTCATTTGTTTTACAGGAAGAAAAGACGATGAGATGGACCCAATGGACCCGAGTGCCTATTCTGATGCTCCAAGGTACCGTATGAGCAGGAAACATGAGGAAAAAACCTCTCTGTTTAAAATGTTCATTATGATGGAGGAAATGTGAGTAAAATATAGGATATAAATATTCTAAATAAATAAATGAGTCCAGCTTTAAGAAAAAAATGTTTAAAATACTCATTTGAATTTCCCTGACTATTGACACATTATGCAAATGTTTTAATACAGGCTGAAATTATTAATCCTGATAAATCAAAAATGTAAATAATCATCAAATAACTCAACCATTAACTGTAGTAAATAAACTAAAAAGAGAAAAGTTTATGAAATGACACACTCAGCAGCAATTAAGCAAAATATGCACAAAAAAATACAAACATTTAGCATTTAAGATAAAAAAAAAGCTTCTTCGTCTGCAAATAAGTTCTACCCAGAACACCTCAAGTAAGCGTAGTTCTAGCTTGATATGGTTCAGATTCCATTAAAAAATCTCCTATTAAGCACTGCTTATTATCCAATTATTAATTAGGTAATTTAAAAAATAATCATCAGATCAGCCATTTGATGTATTGTTCGTCGAGCAGAAATCTCTGAGTTTTTCACACGTTGATGTTTAAACTTTTCTTTTAGCTGCAGATGCATCCCTTATTATTGCATTTTAGACAATAACATATTAGCATTTTTATTGTATTTCTGATATTGTACATAAAAGCTTAAGTGTTTGCATGAAAACTCTACAGTGTAAGAAAAATAAAAATATCGGCACTAAAAATATCAACTCTAATTCAAAAACTGTAACTCGGTGTCTGATTATAATAAAGCAAATTCACAATTTCATTTTAACGTTGTTACAACTTGTCTTAAGCTTCTATAGTTTATACAGCGGAAGTTGTCCTAACAAAATAAAAGCATTAAGTCAAAACCAGAAGTTAACCATATATTTGCTAAGAAAGGCTGGTGGAATCACCTGACTCACTCATTCTTTGGTTACCTAGCAACTCGTTCATTCTTTGGTTACCTAGCAACTCGTTCATTCTTTGGTTACCTAGCAACGACCTGCTGAGTAACTGGCACAGCAGCAGTTTAAGGTTCTGCCATTTTACCTCATAACTGCTTAAAAATAATAAATGGCTTGGAGTGAAAACGGTGGATAAAAGAGTAAAGGTCAAGTCATCAGTTTGGAAATATTTCAGATACTTAAAACATAAAAACTAATCAATAATTATTGATATAGACTGGTATGAAACGCTTATATCGTCCAGCCCCATTTGTAAATAATGAATTTACCTTTCACTTTTGATTGAATTCAACTAGTTTTGACTTTTACTAGCCTACATTTTTCATATTTTTTAAGATTACTACTGTTAATCAAATAGGAAGTCTTTAGAGCAACACTGACTAACTGCGGAGGGTTGCAGCTGCAGTGCAACGTGATGCATGCTGGGTTGAAACTTCGCTCGACTCCTGCTGGTACTGCAGAGCAGACGGCGAGTCACGTGACGGGTAACCCCGTGGGAGCCAGGCGGCTGCAGTTTTCTGAGTCAGGCGCTGCAGATGCTCTGGTTTCACATGCTGGGCGCGACCTCTGTAACAACATCGATCCCATCGGCCCACAGGTTGACACAGCTGCTCTTTACCAAAACGCCTCAGGTTGATCCCTCACAGAAAGAAAAGAGGGGTTTAGGGGTTTCAGATATTCTGAAGGTTTCTTCTCGAAAAGTTGAGGATAATTTTAAAAAAATTCTAGAAAATATGCGAGATTAATCTAAAAATTTCCATGTTTTTCCTTGCCAATTTTCAACTTTCAAATTTCAGAAATTTCATTTGTTTTTTTTGTTTTGTTTTTCCAGAAAATGTGTGATCAATGTAAAGTTAGATTTTTGGTTTAAATTTACTCCTTATTAAGCCAACGTAGCTTTCCACCAACCACTCTCCATATTTACAGTTGTTTTTTTGTTTTTTTTGTTTTAAGTTTCATTCAAGGCAGCATTAAAGTTCTTAAATTTGACTTGCTGAAACCTGCAGATTATTCTGTTTCCAGAAACTTCCATCATCTTTCTTTATGAGCTGATTTATCATAACCAGCGCTATTAGCGAGGCTTTGATGTGGAGAGTCACTAATCCCTCTCTCAGCTGTGGGATTAGCGCATGAAATCAAGCTGCTAATTAAAATGAATGTTTTAATCTTCACAGGGGCTCTTGGTCAAGCGGCCTCCCCAAACGCAACGAAGCAAAGACGGGCGCAGACACGACGGCCGCCGGGCCGCTGTTCCAGCAGCGGCCGTACCCGAGTCCCGGGGCGGTGCTGCGAGCTAACGCCGCGAACCATCCGCCCAAGGAGTGAACCGGGATCCGGTGAAGACGGAAAAAAAGTCCGGAAAGACGAGAGATGGGAAAAGATCCCGTATGGACGGCCGCAAACACACAAGCGCTGTTGCTAGCTCTTTAGTACGGAAACACCCAAGGGACATGGGGAGATTTTTTTGTTGTTGCGTTACCTCGCAAATGTACGACGGAATATTAGCGCCATACAAAAAATAAATAAAATTACAAGAGTAAAATCAAAATAATAGGAGAATAGTCATATTTCAAGAAGTCGTAGTGTTATGTTAAGGATATTACGAAAATAAAGTCATAATTTTATGAGAATAAAGTAATATTACCAGAAGTTGGAATGCAAAAATATAGTAAAAAAGTCTAAATAATACGAGAATAAAGTCAAATGACTATTCTCATATAGATTATTCTTGTATGAGTTTATCTTTGTAATATTTTGTTATTCTTGTAATAAAGTAAACAAAGTAATACTTAATTACTTTATTTATATCTTCATTACTGCTTATTTTGGCTCAATTATTCCCTGCGATTAGCAGCAGTTAATCACATCCAAACCAAATATTTAACTTCTCACCTGTTCATATTGTCGTAATGTGACTTTATTTGCATAAATCTATAACTTTATTGCTATTATTTCAACTGTATTCTCATGACATTTCTTATTATGACTTCATTCTTGTGGTTTTATTTTCAAATTTTTAGTTTGGCCCCAACTCTCCGTCGTACAAAAGTTTTTTTTCGTTCCCTTGCAACAATGTACCAGTTAATTCATGCAGCATCTTGGATACTGAATCTTCCTGCTACAGTATGAAGTTTTTCTGCGTACATTAACATCTATTTTGAGCTAATATACGTCTATTTTAAATCGTTTTCATTAGAATTCAGGTCAAACATAAACAGAAACTTTCCATTAACAGAGAAAAAATACATCCAAACTATTTGGACTATTTTTATTTTCAGTGTAATAAAGTGATAAACCATTTAGTTTGGTTGTCTAAATGGCTAATAAAGGGCCGTTTTCATGGGCAGTCCAACCTCTGAATTACTCAAGAAAAAACAGACAATAGATTTTCTGCACCAAAGTGACAAATATTTGAATATTCAGAGGCTCTGTTAAGGCAAAAGTCAATTTACTAGTTTATTACGAGGGAACGCAAAAGAAAAAGTTATCTTAAACATTTTATTTTTAGATGTGTGCATCCATGTTGTAAATATGTTTTATATTAAATGTTGACTTTTTTGTTGCTCCTACAACCGTCTCTGGCCATAATAATAAATTTCAACATTGCTGTGAAACGTTTGTCTTTTCCTGAAGAGGAATACCATCATCTGAACAAACAAATCTAGATGTGATTTTTTTAAATATATTTTTATTAAAAAACATTGCATGATTTAAAGTTACATCTGAACATTACAAAAAGCCTGATATCAGTGGTCTGAGGCTCCCACATAGTGACAAATGGAGTCATAATCCAGAGTGAATAACTTCTCCTCGTATCTGTCGAGCTGCACCATCGCTCTGCACTTGTTCTTATCCCGCTGAAGAATACGGCCGACCTGATCCGACAAACAAAGGACCGGCGATTAGCAGCAATCAATCAATCGATTGATTACATCCAGACCGGATAAAAACGAAACCCACTGCTCACCTGTCCTCTGTGCTCGCCCAGAACCACCATCACGGCGTCGTACTCTCCTTTTGGGACGATGGTTTCCAGCATGTTCTGCTTCACATCTGCCACAGAGAGACGGGTTAGTCGCTAACGTAATTTAGAGCGGCCGTTTCCATAGCAGCAGTCGGGAGCGGATTGATCATCCGGTCCCCGATCATTATTCTGCTGCTTTTTCATGAAGGCTGGAGGCTGCTGATTGTTTCTGCTCAATTATTCCCTAAACATGTCCACTTTTTACTTCATACTGACAAAATATTTAGATAGGACAGCTAGAAAATTACATTTAGAAGCTCAGTAAGTGTCGGATTTTATGCGACAGACCAACAAAAAGTAACAAATAATTGCATAGTGTGAGGATAAATCTGAAAAGTGTGGATCTAATTTGCTTGTGCAGAGTATGAATACTTTGTCTAACGCTAGTTCACGATAAGAGAAAAAGAAAAATGATACAAGCACAGTAAGCTTAAATCAAAGGAGTGGAAGACTTCCAACATTTGTTACATTTGGCACCAAGTCAAATGATCCAAGCTACTTAAAAAACTGTTCCCCTCCTCACCTGTGGTGGCGCTGCAACAAGAACAGAAAGAAAACGCAAAAACCTCTGAAGAAGAAATGAGCGCAACTTCCTTCTTCAGGAAATGTAAATAAAAATGGAGTAGCGTCAGATTTTAGCGCTTTTTGTTTTGTTCTTGGTAAAAGACCAAGAGTTATTTTCCCGCTAGCGCTAGAGTCACACGGTTGTTTACGTTGTATTTACCCAGAATCCCCAGGCTGTGGGCCACTTCCTGCTTTTTGGAGCCGTTCACAAACAGAAACCAAAGTTAATAGGTGGACCAGAATTCACCTTTCCCTTCTGGAGACGATGATTTAAAGAAGGATTCTTCATGACATTAAGAAAATTATGGACAATCTGACCATCTTCTTCATCAGAGTCCTTTGGGAAAACAGTGTCTTCAGTCAGAGGCTTCTTCAGAATCGCTGCAATTCAGACTGCTGCATGAAAACGACATCTGCAACAACTCTGAAGAATCTGAATTAATATGAGTTACAACAACATTTAATTTCCATTCGGGATCAATAAAGTACTTTGATTTTTAAATTTTTCGTCCATAAGTTTTCACACCGTCCCAAACAAACTGGACTTTCACCATAATCAAACTGGAGTTTGATTAAAGGGGACCAACAGGGTTGGTGTGAATCCTACCCCCGCTACAATCTGACGCTACTCCATTTTTGTTTGCATTTTGTGAAGAAGGAAGTTGGGTTCATATGTTCTTCAGAGGTTTTCGTATCATTTCCTTCAGGTGGGTTAGTGCAGCGCCCCCACAGGTGAGGAGGGGAACAGGTTTTTCAAAGACAGCTAAGGAGATCACTTAAAACGATCAGTTTCTCTGATTTTACTTTTATAGGTAAATGTTTGAGTAAAATGAACTTTGTTCTTTTATTCTATGAACTACTGACAACATGTCTTCAAAATTCCAAGCAAAAATTTAGTATTTATTTGCAGAAAATGAAAAATGGTCAAAATAACGAAAAAGATGCAGCGATTTCAGACCTCAAATAATGCAAAAAGAAAAACAAAAAAACAAGTTGAAATTCATTTAGAAACAACAATATTAATGTTTTAACTCACGAAGAGTTCAGGAATCAATATTTGGAGGAATATTGATTCCTCCAAATATCCAAAGTCGGGTTCAGTGAAGTGGGGGCTCTTAATTTTTACCAGAGTTGTTATTTTGGGTCATTTGACTCAGTGCAGTGTGAAAGCAAACTTCACCAGCTGAAAATGTAACAAATGTTGCAACTTTGGTTCCAAAACCAACCGAATCTACTGGACTATCAGGAGTGGAAACAACCTACGAAAATGGAAACGAGGTTTTAACTGTTTATGCATGTCAAATTTAAAACTACTAAATTTTAAAACTCTTCCTAAAACAGGTTAACATGGTTCATACTGAGGTCTAACTGGAGACTGAGGCTGTTTTAACCACGAGACATCCGTAATGAATTAAACTAAATAGGCTGAGTAATAGCAACTTTATGTTGATGCTGCATAAACAGATAAACACATTTTGCCCACAGGGAACGCCTGAGTACAAACTTACACAAAATGAGCGAGAGATTTCACGGCTGACTCACCGTCTAGCAGTCTTCCCTCTTCAGTTCGACACACGCAGGTAAACGGCGTCAGGACATCCTCCACTCGCATCTACAGGGAAGTGAGTTCGAAAACAATCCTGAGTTTACTGGAACTAAGCAACAAATAAAGGTTTAAAAACCATCTGCTACAAAAACATCAGCAGTCATGGTGCAAAAACTCAACGTTATTATCAGTGTGACAGTTGTTTAAACTGGCAGATTTCCATGCTGAAGCTGTGATAATCAAGATGTTATTTTGTTTTTGCAGCAGAAGTAGAAATATTGTTGATTTCTGCTGATTTTTGTAAATACAGTTAAACTTCTAGTTGAAGGTTATAGTACTATAAGACCATATTTAGTGGTATAAAACATTGATTCTCTTTAAAGTCTGTGTAAATAATGTTGATTACGTCTGGATTTGTTAGCAAAGCTGCCACTGTGAGCAGCAAAGACAACCTTAAGTGGGAGGCCAGTGACAAAGAGTCAATAATCATGTCCTGACCTTCAACTTCACAGCATTGAGCTACGTTTGAGTGAAACACAAAGACAAGCAGCCGAGGCTTCGCTACCTTTGAGTTGTAGTAGCGGCCGCCTTTAAACGCCTTGTCTATGAAGCGGACCTTCAGGTCCCTCTGGAGCCAGGAGGGAGGAGCTGGAGCCTGCCGTGCTTCTTTCACCGGTGGCTTATCTCTGCACAGGAACAAAACATAAAAAAACAGCCAGTCAAGGATTTAACGGTGACCTATTGAGCAAAATTGACATCTGGCATGTTTTTGTTTTTTTAATTTGGGTCTCAAATGCTATTAGAAACGCCCAAGTCCTTTAAAAACACCAGCAGACATTTTTGGCAGTCAGTTGAAAATTTTTGGGCTCTGGAAAATGAGATGTTTCAAAAACCTACAGAATCAGCAGGTGATCTCAGCAGTTCCACTGTTACCTAGCAACCCCAGTGGAACTCCTCCCGTTACTTAGCAACCACAGCGGAACTCCGCCTGTTACTTAGCAACCCCAGCGGAACGCCGCCTGTTACCTAGCAACCCAAGTTGAGTTCCAGCACATTTGGTCAGCTGGTTTTATCGCTCCATGCGCTGTACAATGGCTGCTGGAAATGGCAAGTGTCTTGTTGTTGACTCACCATCCCAGAAACCATTTGCTGCATTGTTGTTGGTCGTGCAGGCAGCTCTACTAATGCTTTTCAAAGATGTACGGCTGCATCTGTTTGCAGCCATTTTCACCTTGGAGTGTAAGCCACTAAAATCCAAGGATGATTTAATGCAAAAAATGTAATGAACGTGTTTTGTAGCATGCTGGCCTGTTGAAGGAATCATAACTGGTCTCCTTTAAGGAAACGAGGTGATTTGAAGTGAAAACGTACCTGTCTTGACTTGAATCTCTGTGTTTCCTCTTCCTCTCGTCTTTGCCTTCCTCCCTTTCAGATGACTTGTGTTTGACTTTGTCACTGCTGCTGCTCTTTTCTTTCTCCTCAAGTCTCTGTCGCTCCTTCTCCTTCTCTTTCTCCTTCTCTTTGTGGGCCCTACTGAGCCGACCTGTGAGTTGGGTCGGACAGAACCATTAGTTCTCAATAAATTAGAATAACATCGCCCTACAGGATGAATTTATTCCTGCTGTGATTAAAGAACAAGCAGAACAATTCGATTCAAAAAGACTTTATTGATCCCAAGGAGAAATTAAATGTTTTAACTCTTATTATTTACGTTTCTTCAAAGTAAAAGTTGTAGAAGAAATTCTTTCTTTTGTTGCCGGGAATAACTTACATTTTACAGACGTAAAAATGGAAAATAAGTCCTAAAAGTTAAATAACTGCAAACATCACGTAAAATATCATTGTATCATTAATATTATTGCTGTGCAGGAAAAAGACAAAATAATTATAATTTTGTGTTTTTCATTGAGGAGTTCACCGTCTAGGAAAATTAATTCTAGTTTTTAAATTAGCCGTAAGCCGTTATATGTTTTACCTTTGTTTTGTTTTTTTACATTTGATTTCCTGAAAAAAGTATCGTTTTATTAAAGATTTTTTAAAAATAAAAATAACAAAAAACAAGTGACACTGTTTTTATTAGCATTTAAATGAGGCCTCATACTGTAACTTTTCTGTTGTGATATTTTATTTTATTTACTTATTTTATTTTATTTACTTGTTGTTACTCTTATTTTCTCTTTTCATTGTCTTATTCTGTTGCCTGATTGTTTTAGTAGCTCTTCGGTTTTGAACCTGTTTTTAAAAGTGATGCATAAATAAATTTGACTTCAAACTCACTGAGGTCTTTGCTGTATTTCTCGTACTCTTTCCTCCCGACCAGTTTAACTCCGTACTGGCTGAGTGTCACCGTCTTTCCGCCGATGGCGAGTTTTACCACGACTCGAGCGTTGTCTGCGTCTACGCCTTCAATCTGCCACAGAAACAAAAACACATCAGACATTTTTCATGTGAATTAGACGGCCAGAGATGCGTTCAGGGGTGCACCGATTTATCTGCGCCGATTTCCTTAACCCTTTGAGTTTCAAATCTCTGCCTCGATATTTTTGCTTATTTTGATTGTACAAAGTTCTATAAATGTCCTGGGAGTAAATATGTTTACCCATTTATTCATAACATCTGGAACTTTCAGTATCCAGCAGTTAAAAGTGACCTTCAGATAATTACTGTAATAACCCGATATCGGCTGGAAAGCGCAACGTCTCCCCTCTCAGAAACCGTTGGATTTTTCAGACACCAGGTGTGGTGGGATTACGGTTCTGCAAATCTGGCTGCATCGTTGCTGACATGTTTGGCCTAAAAGGGTTAAATTTGGAGATCAGCATGTGAAGCTGATCTTTTCTACCTCAGCAAAGATCCAGAAATGAGCCGCTGTCGTCTTCTGCTCTCCTGTCAGAGACGTTTGACTGACAGACCGGCCCGCCGGGTCATATCTGCACATTTGCAGTTAACAATCATCACCCCACTTTTGCCAACTTGGCGACTTTCTTAATTTGTCACCATTTCAAACAGGTCAGGATTTCTCAACAAACCAAAATCGGTGCACCTCTGACTCCATGTAAAGTTTACTTTGCCGTAAAGGTCCTTGTGGGCCCCGGATCCCACCAGAACGCAGCCGCCAGGAGCCATGGCCAGCTCCTCCTGCTTGGTTTGCTCCTCGCCCGGCTTCGGCGGCCGCTGGCGCTTGCTGGGCTCCAGATCCTTGATGGCCGATCGATCGGCGCCGAGGCCCAGCCCTTTCGGACGGAGCTGGTGTTCGATTGGCTTCACGTCTCTGTGGGCGACGGAGTTCGATCAATGAACAGAGACCTGGACATGTGCAGGATTTAAATCAGGCTGCAGGGAGACGCCGCTCCTTCTGTGTTTCACTTTTTTAATTAAGAAACGATCTGTGGAGTGATAAAACTGTTGCAAGAAAATAAAATTAAATGCAGATTTTTGAGAAATGCAGAAGCTTGTGTAACGTGTA
This sequence comes from Poecilia latipinna, assembly GCF_001443285.1. Classification (NCBI taxonomy): domain Eukaryota; kingdom Metazoa; phylum Chordata; class Actinopteri; order Cyprinodontiformes; family Poeciliidae; genus Poecilia; species Poecilia latipinna. The sequence continues at coordinate 1,179,916 of NW_015112652.1, read as the reverse complement.
AAGCTGGGCCAAAAAAAATCAAATAAACACATGAAAAATTAAACAACTACCAAAACTTAGAAAATAAAAATCTCCAGTCTGGTGATTTGGTCTCAACTGGCTCCTTTTTCAAGGAAAATTTTATTCATAGAGACTTTATAATTTTATTTGTTTTATTTATTTTGCATATTTAAAATGTCTTCAATTTCCAGTGTTAAATGTTCATTTGAATTTAGAGTTTATTGTGTTCTTGCATTATTTTGCCATTACTATAATATTAACTGAAAATTGTCTCGAAGCAACAATATTATCGTTTATTGCAATAACTTCTGGGACAATTTATTATGCAGTACAATTAGTTATTGTGACAGGCCTATGCATGTAAAGCACCAATTAATTATAAATAAACAAAATTAAGATAATAAAACAAAAAGATTTGATTAAATGCCCTGGAAAAAAAATCCTCAGGAGATTTAGAGAAACCAGAAACGAAACTGGAAGGAGAGAAAAAAACAAAACAGAAGAAAATAAACGACTGGATGTCTGTGATCGTCGAGCCCTGAGGCAGCGGCAATAAAAATAGAGACGGGTGTGGAGCGAATCTCTGCCAGCTCCAGAACCGCGACCAGAGAGAACGACGTTTGCTGCTACAGCCAGAAAACACACAAACTCATCGCCTGATGCTTCCATCATGTTGGCTCTTCGTAGATCAGCATTAACGAGGTTTATTAGTGATCAGAGCGCGAGTAATTTGGTCGTTAAAAACATAATTTCTGCAGGTCTTGGTGGAATGTGTGCTGCCATCTGGAAGACCACTGAAAAAATAAATGAATAAAATAAAATACAGTTTGAACAGCAAAACTCTGCAGCAAAAAGAAAAAAATCTGTCAGACCAATAAACTGCAGCTGTTCGCTGCAGGTCAGGGGGTCAAACTCATTTTATATCAAAAACCTGAATGTTCTTAAAGGGCCGGTTACGCCAGAATGCATTGATGAAACCATTAAAATGTCAATAAATGGCTGTTTGTTTCAGTGTTCCTTAAAACCTTTCCACACTGACCAGTCCAACCAGGACTTTCTGGTTGTTTTTGAGTATTTTTTGCAATTAAAATCCTAAATTTTGTGGTGCTAATTTATAAATATTTGTAAGGCAAATTTATGATATTTGCACTAATGTATGATGCTAAATGTGACCTTTTATGAATCGCCGTATTGACAACAATCAGACCATAAAAGATGACGTCAAGTGAGGCAACTTTGAGAAAGAATTGCAGTAAGAATCAGAAAAAATGCGAGAATCTGTTGCTTTTGTGCGTTCTGCAGATTTGTTGAAAAACTGGAGTGATTTATTGATGTAGTTTGGAGTTTATAGGCCCAGATAAAAAGCTACGGCGGGCCAGATTTGGCCCCCAGGCCTCGAGTTTGACACACGTGCTGCAGGTAGTAAAAAGCAGGAGGAAACATTAACCTGCACAATGATGACCTGTGCTTTAAATGTGTAAAAGAAAACTTTTGATTTAATTAGGTGTCATACTTTATGAATCTACTTATGACTAGAACCAAAATAAAAGAAAGAGGAAAAAGATGAAATAAAGAACTTCTCTGAGATTCATGAAGTTACTTTACAATGAAGAATAAACTGATATGCAAAGATTAAAAGGCACAAGAGATAAAATGGTTTGTTCTTAGATAGAAAACAGAATTACATGGTTTACAAAAACAAAACGTTGGTATGAACTGGTGAGTGGATGTGGAGTCATTTTAAACACTCATAAATATTTAGTTTTAAATTAATAGGATAACAGACCTTTTAAACAGCAGCAACAGACATAAAAGTGTTAAAGTGATAGAAAAAAACAAGATTAAAAACAACAATATACTTTTTTTTTAATTACCGAAAATACTGTGTAGTTATTAGAAAGAGACAGACAGGACTCAATATTTAAAATGAGGCGCATCAAGTTTTCAAAATGTACATAATTTACATTTAAAAAATAAATATTGAGTATTTATAATACAAGGTTTCCCCCAGAGAACCTGCTAAGCCCGGTGGCTGGATGGCAGGTCAGTCATTCATCCAGCGACTTGTTGGGTTTCTGAGTTAAAAAATGTTTAAAGTTGAAAATATCACGTGATAATTATGTGTCACTGAAAGACTGGAAGATTAATACCTGGACACCAACTATAAAGTCTAAAAAACATCTAATATTTTAAAAAGACTTAAATAAATAAGCATTGCTAAGCCTGGTGGGGGCACAAGTAAAGCCTGGTCACCCACCAGGCTTATGATACACTGGGGGAAACCCTCCTATACAGTATATTGGTCCAGAAAACATCATAAATGTTATTTAGAAATGAGTAAAAACGGAGCAGATGGTTGTACAAGAACGGCAGCAGTTATGGTTATAAACTATATGTCCAAACAAGATTTTTAAAAAGTGTTAGATTTTTATTGTTACAGAAGACAGAGACAGTAAATCTTACTGTTTGAATGTTCGTCCGATTCCCTCTTCTTTCTTCCAGCCCATTCCTTTCAGCATAGCGAGTCCATAAGCCTCGACAGGAACGCTCTCATAGTCCGCCTCCGTCGACTAAAATTAAACACAAATAAAAACGAAGAATTAATCAGACAAAGCAGCGCCGACCTCATGAAGGCTTCAACACCAACTACAAATGGTAGCAACTAGCTACATCTACCTGAGTAACCTTTTACTCCTACTTTAGGAGTATTTTGACCACGCTGTGCTTTTTACTTTTACTACTTTATTAAGAAGTATTTCTACTCTTGAGTATATTTTCTGGATTTTATACCCACTGAAAAACAAACAAGTTTTAACAAAATCCCACCAGACACAGAGACACACCTGCAGTTTCTGTTACAGTTTCAAATGTTTTTATAGAAAGAAACTGATAAAGAAAACATTCTTTTGCCTGATTTTATTTTTTTGTTAGTTACATGAATTATTGTCATTTTAGTCCTTAAGATACCAAACTTTCCACTTAACTTTATATTTTGGTCCATCTGATGTTGTAATTTTTAAATATTAAATGATTGACATTGTGATCAGTTACTCAGCACTTCAGTGAACTTTTTACTCTTGAGTAATTTCTTGGACGGCTTCTGTTCACTGTTAGTTGTTGAAGCTTTGCTACTTTTACTTGGGTCCGGTTCTCGGTCCGCTGGTCCACTCTAAACCTCAGATGTTGGTATCAGAGCTGAAAAAAGCGGATCGGTTCATCCCTAATTGGAAGATTATGTAAACTTTGGAGTTCTGAAACAAAGCGTGTAAGCAGCAGCTGAGAGAGAGAAGCAGCTTGTACCGTGGCCCTTGCTCAGCCGTTTGGCCCCGGGGCCGTCACACTCAGACTTCAGTCAAAAGGCTGATCTGAGCGGCCGCCCCCCTCCGTCTCCTCTGGAGGACTTCCTGCGAGGCTGGCCGGCAGGCAGCCGCCCTCTGACACAGGAGGCGACATCCAAACGGGCCCGGGGCCGCCGGGGCCGTTGTGACTCGGGCGTCCGGCCGCTCAGACGGGAGGTGACTGAGCACATACTGAGGGGACACGCCAGGCCTCTTATGAAAACAAACAGAGGGATGTGATTGGCTGCCCTCATGTCTCTGGGGAGAACGCTGACGCCCGTCTGCCACCGAAGCCGTACTGTCCTGTCGACGCATGCAGCCATGTCAGGCCACTCAGCACTTTCACACACTCAAATTTCAGCTGCCAGTCGACTCCAGGAGAGATTCTGTACTGTCAGGAACTTCATGCTAAAATAAACGCCTGAATCAGAGATTATATCGTGATGTTCATATCATATTTTTATACGGTTTGAGGAAACTTTAATCCGTCCCACAATGAAATTAAGAACTTTTCATGCATTTTTAATTAAGGTAAGATTTCAAACTTTTCCAGCACTTTGAGGTTAAAAACTATAAAAATGAACTAAAAGGCAGTTTAAATTCATTATTACATGATAATATTTAGGGGTGCAACGATTTATCTGTGACAATTTCCTTAATTTTGGGAGTTCGGTGATCACCTGATACTTGGATGTGAAGCTGATCTTATCCACAGATCTTATTTACCTCAGCAAAAATCTAAAAATCAGCCGCTGTCCTCTTCTGCTCTGCAGTGAGAGACGTTTGACTGACCCACCGGGTCACGGCTGCAAGCTTTCAGTTAGGAATAGTCACTCCACTGCTGCCAACTCAGCAACTTTCTCGCTTTATTTAGCAAAATTTCAGACAAAAGAAAAAAACTGGTAACTTCCAAAATAGGAATAGATAGATCAGGCTTTTTAAAAATCGGTAATCAGCAATCAGCCAGAAAACTGCAATCGGTGCAGCCTTAATAATATTTATTACTGTTATTAATAATGCATTGTGATAGTATTATTGATATTTTACAGCAGGGACAAAATGAACCAAAATATAACAATATTTTATGGTTTGAAATGTCTTGCTTACACACTAATTTAACAAAAAACCATATATAATATAGGTCAACCTTTAAATTCAATTTACACAGATCAATAAGTCATTGAGAAATTAGGAATAATAAATATTTGTTACCCAGAAACAAAACAAATTGTGTTAAGGTAAATTAACTTCTTGCTCAGATTCAATGCTTTATCTCAATATAAAGTAAGTTACTAAAAAAATGCTCTTGCTTCGTTTTCTGACATGTAGCAAATAGAAATAATTTTGGTCATTTTAACTTAAACAAGTGTTTGGTCTGATTTAACTTCAGACAGGGAGAAAAAAAAGTATTTTTATTAGGTGTGTGAAAATATCTTGTTTAAACTGTAAATAATGTTTTCTAAATTTAAGTTTTTAATCAAACCTTTGATTGCACTTTGGACAAAACTGTGCAGTTTGAGTATCAAGAACTTTCAAAGACTTTATACTGAAATCAAGCACTTTCCAAACCTTGAAAACACCTAAATGAAACTCAAGCAAGGATTTCAAGCTCTGTGTCTGCAGAAAGCAGTCGCTGCTCGGCTCCATAGCTAGGAGAAAACAGCAGAGATGGGAAGGCGAAGCTCTTAATTTAGCGCTTCAACCCACCATATGGTCATAAAATATGGATCATGAATGAAAGAACAAGATCCAGAACACAAGTGGCTGAAGTGATCTTCCTGCTAATGTGTCTGGACGGAGCCTTGCAGATAGAGTGGAGGAGCTGCTGCTCCTTCTTGTTCATGAGACCCTGAAGTGATGCTCTTCTTCGTCTTATTGCCAAACATCTTACAAGTTGGTATTTTTAAGCAAAATAATTATAAGTCTGACAATAAATGCATAAAAGCAACAAGCTGCTTTCAAACTGTCTGGTACCAGCAACTGGTTTTGCTATTACCGATTAAAACATGTATTGATTCACACAACCGCATCAATAGATCAATTTTAAATAGAATATCAGGGTCATAGTTCATGTAATCAGGGTCTGGCAAATTGTTCATGTCTAAAACTTTTCAAGACTCAAATTTCCAGAGGATGGATGGAAATAACAACTGAAACTACAAATACAATATGATACAATATTCCATACTTCTCCTTAATCCGTTACTTCAAAAACTTTAGAATCAATTTTAAAGGGGATCTATTATGAAAAATTCACGTTTTGCTTCCATTTGAGTCTCATCTGCTTCTAAAAACAAAACAAATGCTTAAAAAGAAAAACACTAAGCCATTTTAGGGGTTTTTTGGTGTCTAGAAAATGAGCCGTTTCAAAAATCTCTCAAATGAGCAATTACTGTCTGTCACCTAGCAACCCCAACACGTTTGGTCAGCTGGTGTTACTGCTGTACAATGGCTGCTGGAAAAATTAAGTGTTTTGTTCTTGACTTATCAATCAGAAGCCACTTGCTGTATTCTTGTTGGTTGTGCAGGAGATTCTACTTCTGCTTTTCAAAGACGTACGATTGTCTAACTGAGCATCTGTTTACAGCTATTTTCACATGCGAGTGTAAACAACAGATTATTTAGATTTAAAGTGATAAGAGGCCCTAAAACAGCTCATTCTGAAAGATGCTCAAAACAGATTAAAATCTCAAGATCTAAGAATGATTTTGTTTTGTATAGGACATAGACCGATCCTAACCTGTTCAAGGAAGTATATAGCTAGTCACCTTTACCACTTTCCCCTACTCACAGATTCAGGCCGCAGGTCCACCTTGACATGGTCTCCGTCCTCAAAGCCGTCTGGCACTTTGTTTTGCATCAGCAGCGGGATGGAGAGGTTGAGGCTCCCCTCTGACTGAGGTCCATTCTCCCACAGTTCAAGCTGCCTCCGTGAATCTGAAAGCAGAAGAGACTCATGAGGAGACTGATGCTCCCATTCACTGTCCACCAGGATGTCTTCCTCCCATCCACACCTTCGATCAGCTCTTTCACAGCCTGAGACTCCACAGAATCCCCATCCCGCTCCGCTGCCTCCGGCTTCCCGTTCCCTTCCCCGCGCTGCCCCGCTCGGCTCCAGCGGTTCTTCTGGATCAGGGGGATGATGAGGTCCTTGGGCTTCTCGGTTGGTTTTGAACTGCAAGAATACACGAGTTAGAGAAGATCATTTAGTTAAATTATGTCCTCAGATTACCAAGTAACGTCACATTTCAAACGTAACCGTTACGGTGTCGGCTTAATAGTAGCATTAGCACAACGAGCGCACCTCTGCAATTCATTCCTGTCAATTCCGGTCAAATAATCTTTTTCAACCCGAGCAGTTGGAGGTCCTCCGGTGGCCGGTTTAAATTTATTAACAGTTTTAGTGAAACCAAATGACACTGCCGTTGTTTTTCTCTCTGCCTGCTCATCTGAAATAGCAGCTTTGCTAGCAACCGTATCTTCTCCGTGCGACGCCATTTTTGTTTGTAGAGGAAATGAACGAGAACAGTGCATTCTGGGAGCTGGAGTGCATTCTCTAAATTTAAATAACTCTGCCTGCCTGAACTCACCACATGTCCCATAATGCACTGCAGTTACAGGCGTGTTTACATTCTGTTCCACTTGTACGTCGAGGTTTTGTCATAGGTCAATAGCGTAACTTAATAATAATAATAATGATAAAATAGTTATTATTATTATTATGATATTATAACCATAATATCATAATAATAACCATAATATCATAATAATAATAGTAATATTATAACAACAACAACAACAATAATAATAATAATGTAATAATAATGATAATTTATTTTTATTATTATTATTATAACAAATATGTCGTCTTAAGATTTTTACGTTTCTCATTTGGCAATAAAAACCATAATAAGAAATCTAATTTATATGGTGCTTTTTAGGGGACTCTTAAAATTATATACACACACACACACACACACACACATATATATATATAAAAAAAAATAAAAAAAAATT
>NW_015112652.1:1150806-1166853 GCF_001443285.1 Poecilia latipinna | reverse complement strand
ATAATCTTTCAATAAATTAAGATATTTTTCAACAGTTAATTTATTTCAACAACTCAATTCCTAAAGAGAAACATATTATGTAGATTAACTGCACACAGACTGATACTTTTAAAGCTTTTATTTTTGCTACTTACAATTATTTTCCACTTACACAGTGGCGGTTTCTGGGCAACCACCCAGGGCGGCATCTTGTGGGGAATCGCCTACGTCCCATTTGCCATTCTGAGCCCCTCTGCTCTTTTTTCTGACTTTTTTGTTTTTCAAACAATAATAATGGTGGCAAGACAAGCGTAGGCAGGTTTATTTGTACAGCATTTCTCAGCAACAAACATTACGTCACAGAGAACTTTGGACTACCGAACACCTATTGCAGTTTTGCGGATTGCCTCCTTTTGGGAATGTCTGCGACTCTGCAGAAAAACTGTGAACTCATCAACCTTCCACATGTTTATAAGGGCTGCATCATGGCCATTACATGACATTTCTGTTTTACAAATCATTTTTTATTGGTTGTATGTAAAAATTCAAATTATCTCAGAAATGTTCTTCAGATTCCATTAGCTATATGCGATAACTATCCACGTTAACATAAATAAAAGTTTTGTACATAAATTAATCTCGATATTCCTTCAAATTTTCACTTTTAGAAATAAAATTCCTTTTTAATAATATTCTAATTTGGTACCGATTGACAATAAGACTTCTTACAAACGGCTAATTTTATCTGTCGACACTTTACAAGTCATAAATAAGTTTTTTATCATTTAATAAAAATGGACAAGAAAGAGAAAAACTGACCAGTCTTTGCCAAATCTGTTTAGATGTGTATTTCATGTAGAGTTTTTAAATGAAACATTTCAGACAAACCTTTAAGCACATTGAACATTTGTAATCATAATTCTTTAGCATATAGCATTGTACTTTATTATTCCAATATAAATATCAAAGAGAGCTTTAAAGTAAAGTTGTGAAGCAAACCTACAACAAGGTAGTGTTTAATTTAGCAACTCTGGTTGAAATAAGAATAGATTTGGCTCCATATTTAGCAATACTTTTAGTCATTTAATTAATGCATGATGCGATTAATGATTTATAAAGTGTTAACTGTTTAGTTCCTAACATATTTATACACTGTCCATTAGCTAGTTATAAGGTGAGTCTTATTTATTTTGAACATAACAGAAGTATAAAATCATACACATGGACAAAGAATGCAAAGACACATATTTTGTAATACAATAATCTTAACATGCTTGAAAAGGAGCATGTTAACAGCACCATGTTTAATGATTGCCCCCGAAAAATATTCAAGGGCAAAAATAAAATAAAAAAAATTCTCCATTTAATATCACAAAAAACATTATTGTGAACAACTGGTACAACAATAAATAACACTTGTAATATTTTTTAATTTACCTTAATATTTACATTAAGGTAAATGTAAACATTAACATGAATGGTTGTTTTTTTTTTAAATAAAAAAAAACATTTAGAAAATGTTTTTAGTTTATTCCCTCCCAGCAACAAAAATAATTTTACAACCTTTGTTATATTCATCCAAATAAAATGGATGGGAATGCCAAAGTCTGTTTCTAAGTAAAAACATGCTGGATTATATATATTACATAATAATAATAATAATAATAATAATAATAATAATAATAATAATAATAACAACAACTCAAGGAAAAAAAATTACATTTAAAATTTAAACTTAAAAAAATATCCTAAAAAAGAAACTACTAAAAGTGTTGGGTGACCACATTTGTGCCATTCTTTAATTGCTGTCAGGGGCCATAAAAATTAATCTAATGGCCACAAATGGCCCCCGAGCCGCACTTTAGACACCCCTGCTCCAATGTATTAAGAAGCACCTGCAGTTCGGTAAGTTTCTCAGTTTTAAGCACTAAATTCTCAGCTATTCAACATTAGCATGGCTTCGTATCGCCTCTAGATGACATGGCCCGGTGCGTCATGTTTTGGGAAAAACTCAAGTTTTCACCTCGTTCTCACGCATGTTCGTCCCGGAAGCAAAACCGAAGCAGAAAGCGATGCTGCTGATGCAGGTAGGTCTCAGATAGAAACACTGGGCGGGTGTGGGCGGCGTTTTAACTCCTTTATCCTCCTCCCTCATCAACTTCTCATGGATAACCTTCTCGTTTGTTGTGTCATTGCGCTCAAAGAACATGTCAGGATCATCAACCTGACCGCACTCATCCCCCCAAAGCTCGGCTTTCTGCAGCAATGCGTCTGGGAACAAGTTCGACAGCACCTTTACTTCCCTTAAACTTACAGTAGCCTACTTGGTGGTTTTGTTTTTTCTTATTTCCTCTACTTTAATTGCGCTTCGATACCTGGGCGACCTGGGAGAGTAACGCATCCGAGGCGACGGGCAGCGAATATGGAGGTAAGAAATGGATTATTCTGTGAATTGCACAAGTTAAAATAGCTCCTTCTGAACAAGCTCATCCATCCTGTACGCGCTGTTTGCTCCCAACTGTGCAGCAGCTGCTATAAAATTATAAGCGGCGCTGTCAGATTTGGCTGATAGTGTGTGTGTGTGTGTAAATGTGTGTGTGTGTTGTTTCTCTCTCTCTCGCTCCGCGCTCTCCCTCTCTACAAGATCACCACGGAGCTCTCAGAGCATCAGTAGTGTCCAAACATCCCGTCAGCCGCGCATCGTGTCTGACTTTCTCTTTCTCTGCGGCGATCGCGTCTCCTCAGCATTTATCGAGGCTCGGCCCGCTGCTGCTGCTGCTGCTGCTTCTATTTCAAATCAAGCGATTCGTGAGAAAATATTAAAGTGCTGGCTTGTTCTGTAACCTCAGCAGGGTCAATGTATATAGACGCGTTCAAACGGATCCTCTTTGAAAGGCTGAACTGCTTGAAGAGAATGTGTGTGTGTCAACGGCATGGCAGGTCAGTGTTTCACTCTTGTTTTTTGCCTAAATATGAGAAATTTGAGAATCTGTTGTGTGAAATCCAAATGTGTATGTGCGTGTGTGCGTGTGTGTGTGTGTGTGTGTGTGTGTGTGTGTGTGTGTGTGTGTGTGTGTGTGTGTGTGTGTGTGTGTGTGTGTGTGTGTGTGTGTGAGACTGGGAGCATGGTGTCTGGTGAGTTTGCATAAAAAAAAGTCAAAAATGAAATGAGAGTTTCTTTTGTAGCCGGTTTTGTTCATTGTAAGTTAATTTGATATGGATGATATGGCTCTACACCCATGGCTGCACGATGTTGGGGCGTCACATCCTTTAGGGGAAAAGTTATAAGTAAGACTTCAATACAGTATAGGTTATTTCTGATTTAAAATTTTATTGCATTGTTAATGGGAATCTGGACTGTATTTGATCATTTTTTTACTTAAAATGTAAAATACGTGAAATTCAATTTAAAATGTGACATCTGTATGTGAAAACATACAAATTATTAGTATTAGTCGTAGTAGAAGTAGTGTCCCTTTGAGATCTCAAGATATAAAGGACATTAAAAATAAAATTTTGAATAATAACTATTATTAAAGCTGTGCAGTGGCGCAGTTGGTAGAGCTGTTGCATTGCAGCAAGAAGGTTCTGGGTTCAATTCCCAGGTCTTTCTGCATGGAGTTTGCATGTTCTCCCTGTGCATGCATGGGTTCTCTCTGGGTGCTCCAGTTTCCTCCCACAGTCCAAAACCATGACTGTCAGGTTAATTGGTTTCTCTAAATTCTCCCTGTGTGTGTGTGTGCGCATGGTTGTCTGTCTCTGTGTTGCCCTGCAACAGATTGGCAACCTGTCCAGGATAACCTCGCCTGTCGCCCAGAACATTAGCTGGAGACAGGCACCAGCACCTCCTGACCCCACCAAGGGACAATATTATTATTAATAGTAGTGATACTTCCCTCTTCTTGTCCTGCCATCCAGCTAAATCTCTTTTTATCCCAGGTCATTTTATATAAATGACCTGAATAAACTGAAAACTTGGTAATCTGAGTTGTATATTAAATATATGGAAAGTTCAATGGAAGGAAAAAGTGTGGTAAAGCTAAAAAGTTCACAAGCAAAAGGAGTAGTTTGTTAGATAACTAAATAATCATGATATTGCTTTAGCTGATCGGCTTGTTCACTTATCTGACCTGCAGTTCAGTGAGAATGGTGAAATAATTTAAGCATAAGCGTATTTACTGGTCAGTGCATGTACAAACTTTTCAATATAAATTGATATTTCTGTTTTAAAAATCACATTTACTTGGTCGTCTAAATATAATAGAAAAGTTCAGTTGTTTGATTAAGTGAAACATGTAGATTTGTTCCACAAAAACTCCTGTTTTTAAGCTTTTATTTCTGTTTTTAGGAGATTAAAATATTACATCAGACCAATAAAAAAAAACATTTCAGTACAGAAATGTCGGCTTAATGAAAGCTGTGTTTAATACCTGCTTAGAGGTATTTTTAATCTGACGAACGAACCCCATCAGAAGGAAATTTCTGGTAATATTCCAGTTTGGTGAGATGAACTTTTGTTTAAATTTTCTAAAAAAGGAAAGGAACATTATGTGTTAAAATACATGGAAACAGTATAAATGCTTTATTGGTACATATGAACCATATAACAACAACAATGATAACTAAGCCTTAAATTATTTTTGAAAGTAATATCTTTTCTGAAAATTGTAAAATTAAATAAAAATGTTAATGTACATTTAAGTAAAACAATAATCAGAGAAAGGTAAAAAGAATTTAAAACAGCTGATTTAGAGTAACTACAGTGGTTGACGCTAAATTAAAGATAACCAAATGCTAAAAATATGCAGAAAACTACCTTTAATAATGTGATGGAGTGTCGCTACGAGGTGCGCAGGAAGCGGCTCGGCCGAGTCGCTGGTTCTGTTAGTCCATCTGAAAGCTTAAGAAGCTTCTGCGACTTCCCTGATCCCGTTCCCGGATTTGTTTTAAATTTCCAATCTCCTCCACAAATTGGTTTAATGAAATCTAAACAGAAGCCTTTGTTCGGCACACCTGCTCCCATTTTACCAGCAATAACTCACACATTCAAATGTATACTGTGTACTTCGCAGCCAGGTGTGCGTGCGTGCACAGGAGCGTGCACGTGAACTGGAGCGTGCACCAGAGTGCCTTGCAGCAGTGTGAGGGTGAGAGGTGTGTGTGTATGTGTGTGTGTGGCTGTCTGTTTTTTAAGGTGTGTCTTGGTTCATTTCAAAGTGTCTGCTCTGAATCTGAAGCATTAATTCTGTAATTAATTTGAGGAGGAGTTACATTTCATGTTGGGTTGTCTTCCCATGCGGCTCCCATCCTTCGCTGTGCCGAACCTCTGGCTTTTATTCGGTTTGTTTTCTGCTTCGTTCCAGCTCCCTGCCCAAGTTTGAGCCACTAGTAAGTGGGAATTCATGTTGACGTATGAGCACGACTCGGCTTTTTACTGCTAACAAGAGGGGAGGATGAAGTGAGGGGCACATCCCGTCTGTCGTAGTAATGCGTGTCATCTGGGAGTTGTTGATTGTCTAATTATGTTTCTCCTGCGTCCTTCGGCATCATGCATATTCATGCTGCTGTTTTGAGGTGAGGTGAAAGCGTGTGGGTGTGTGTGTGTGTGTGGTAGTTTACCCTTGACGGTGCAGGTCTACGCAGGCACATTCTCCCATATGTGGTCCAAACCTTTGCTCCCAGCCACTGCATTTGAATGCTGCAGTTGTAGCCTGCTCTATTCTTAGTTCTCAACTGTTTGTGTGCAGTCTGGTATGAAAACAACAACACATCGGAGCCAGAAGTGTGGCGCCATGTGCTTGCATATTTACAGATTAAAGGTGTTTTCACACCTGAAAATCTAGTAGACTGAGTTCGATTTGGGAATGTTTGTTACATTTTCAGCCGCTGTGGTTCGCTTTCACACTGGACTGTGTCACACGACCCAAACTAACTGAAAAACCTGTTTCCCTCCTCACCTGTGGGGGCGCTGCACCAAGAACTACTGAAGGAAATGACTTGAAACCCTCTGAAAACGACAAGAGCGCAACTTCTTTCTTCACAAAATGCAAACAAAATGGAGTAGCATCAGATATGAGCAGTTGTAGGATTTCTCCTTTGTCTTTGGGTAAAAAACACAAGCCATTTCTCCCTCTAGAGCAGGACTATCATGTTTGTTTTGGTTATATTTACCCAGAATGCCTTGTGCCATAGTTTGCCTCCTCCTTTTGGAGCGGTCTTTTGTCCGCTTATTCGAACTGCACCAGAGTTCACTTCAACCAAGCCCTAGTTGAAGTTTTTAGGTAGACCAGAGTTTGATTGCACATTCACACCTCACCAAACGAACCAGACTTTTGAGACAAATGAACTAGAGTTTGATTAAAGTGGACTAAACAGGGCTGGTGTGAATGCATCCTAAGTTTTGATCAACCAAACCAAATTAAGGGTGTTTTTGCACTCAATAGTTTGGTACACTTGGTCTGATGAAGGACCAAAACGGCAACACTTGTGACAATTTCAGGCACTGTGGTTCGCTTTCACGCTGCACTGAGTCAAACGATCCAAACTAAATGAAAAACATGTTCCCCTCCTCGCCACTGGGGGCGCTGAACCAAGAACTACTAAAGGAAACGACATGAAAACTTCTGAAGAAGACATAGAGCAACTTTCTTCTTCACAAAAAGTAAACAAAAATTAGCATCAGATTTTAGTGATAGTGGGAAAAGACTACAAACCATTTCTCACGCTCACCCTGGATTATCATGTTTGTTTTGGTTATATTTACCCAGAATGCCCTACACTATAGTCCACTTCCTGCTTTTGGAGCTTCTGTGGTCCTCTTTGCATACACATATGCATTCAAACCGAATCAGAGTTCACTTCAACCAAACAAAGATTGAAGTTTGTAGGCAGACCAGAGTTCGACACAGAGTTCACACCAAACAAACCAGACTTTCTAGAGAAACAAACTAAAGTTTTATTGAAGCAAATCAAAACAGGGCTGGTGTGAATGCACTCTAAAATTTGATCAACTGAACTGCATTTTGTGGTTTACTCTAACTTAGCTGGGAGATCAGCAACTCCTCAATGACCAGGCATGGAGTTACAGCTTTCACACCGTCGTATTTGAAATGTCAAGGAGGCAATGAGTGTATCCTTGAGTGAGATCTGAGTTGGACAACTGGGATCAATATGAGGAGGAGAGACAGGCGGCAGGAGCAGCAGAGGGTCACCTTCATCCATCCCCACTGAATCAGCAGTATCTCTCCGACTCACACACAGCCACACGCTCAAAGGCCTGCTTAGGTTACAAAACTACGACCTCACAAAAACGCTCATTATAGTGAACTGAACCTTTCCCCCATTCGCTGCTGAATTATTCATTTTGTTATTATGATTTTAGCCGCTCCTTTATGAGGCTGCAGCGCGCCTCTCTGTTTGTTCTCTTTTTCCTCCCAGGCTGTATCTATTTTCTGTTTCATCCACCTTTAATTTTCCTAATCTCTCTCTCACTGCGCTCCGCCTCTCTTATCCATCAGATAGTCGAGGAGCCGATCTGCTCCGTTTAATTAAAACGGCACTTCATCCTGATGAGAGCTGATCTTGGATGGCAGGCAGGGGAGTAACCAACTGAAGTTTCATATTTTGTCACATTACAACCAAAAACATCAGATTTTATTTGATTTATCAACACTAGATAATACTCTTACTAAAAGGTCTGATCATTTGTATTGAGTCAGTACTTTGAAGAACCAAGTCTTTTGTGATTTATGTGTACCAATTTTGCACATCGAGATTCAGAGTGTAGACTTTGACTGGGCCATTTTGATATTTTTTCATGTTTTTAAGTGAAATAATCAGCCAGTGGAACTAGTACTTTTGTTTTTTTATCAATACTAAGAAGTTATCTACTTAAAACAAGCTCTTTTATCTTGCAGAAAAATTACTTGTGAGTCAGTTTTGTTCATTTCAAGTTTACTAACATACTTGCACTAGAAACTCGGCAAAAATTACCAAGTAACATTTTGTGATTTTGCAGTGTGGGATATAATTTTATAACCTAAATTTGTTTTAACTTTGGCCAGCCTTTTGTGTGAGCGGGGATTACCCGGGATTAAGTAGATTTTATTTACTAATTATGTGACTTCTGAAGGCAATTATTTCCATATTTGATGTGGTTAAGTAAAAAGGAATTATTAATGCATTAATTTATGGTTTTCCTTCTTCATATTTATGCAGTAGAAAAGTGTGATTATAACAAATTAATAAAAAAAAACTGTATTGTTGATATCAATACTGATACTCTTAACCTTTATGTGTTTTTGTAATTTTATAATGCATTACATTATTAAAAATATCATTAAATAATTTAATTTACCACTAAATAGTTAAATACATAAATAATTTATTAAATACATTAATAAATAATTAAATATATGAAATGCTGAAATGTGCAATTAAGTAATTAAATGTCCCATGAAGCGGTTAAATCTAACTTTTTAAATTATGAATTTAAATAATAAAATAAAGAAAACTTCCATTTAAAACCATATTTAATCCAAATTGTTTTGTTCAAATCAGGGCAGAATTTCGACAAAGTTAGTAGGTATCTACAAAATACTTTAATAACATGATTTGAGTTCATTTTTCCTAAATAAACAAGGTATTATTTGAGAGTAATTTAAAGCAAAATCTCTTCTGAGGTAGAGTTGAGAAAGTTCAATTCCAAATTAAAATTTTATCTTGATATAGATATCGATCCGCCATGTTATGCGCTGCTTTTTGTCGATGTGTCACAGTAAAATACATTGAAACTAGAGGCTGTAATGAAGCAAAATGTGAACAAATTGAAGGCGTAGGAATGTTTGTGGGGTAAAAGAAGCCCTCTTGTCCCGCTGGTTTTCTGCAGAGATAAAAGAAGCGCACGCTGTGCTGCATTCCCCCTGCCTTGACCTTGATCCCTTGACTCTAAATATACAGTTTCCCGTCAGGGGGCGGCTGTGATCCTTCCAGGTGTGTCTGCAAACATTTGTGCTCATCAATGATTAAATATTGTTGTGGTCAACACCAGAGCAGCTTTAAATCCCACACCGTTGTAGATGTAGGGTTTACAGCAACGACTGTACTTTTTATTTCATGTGCTGCAGACTTTGTATCTTCTGACTGGGGGTGTTATTGAGCAGGGCCGGCCCAAAGCATACGCAGGCTTACCTGCTATTTAGGGTCCTCCACGCCACCAGGGGGCCCCAAGAGCATCAAACTGGCATGATGGAAAATACATGCAGCTCTGGAAAAAACTAAGAGCCCACCGCACTGAACCCGACTGAAAACCTCCTGATTATTCCCCAAATATTGATTCCTGAAATCTTCCTGAGTTAAAACATTAGCATTGTTGTTTCTAAACTAATATGAACTTGTTTTCTTTGCATTATTTGAGGTATGATAGCGCTGTACCGTCTTTGTTATTTTGACCATTTCTCATTTTCTGCAAATAAATACTAAATTTTTGCTTTAAATTTCAGAGGCATGTTGTCAGTAAAATAAAAGAACAATAAAATGAACATTGTAAAATAAGAGAAACTGATCATTTTTATCAACCTCTTAAAAGCTGTATATAAATATTAAATAACATTGAAAATTGCAAACTAAATGCTATTAAATATGGAAAAACAATTTCTGCATTGTTTTTATAGATAATAAGGATTAATCTCTTCCTGTTATTCCCACTGGTGGGGAAATATAAGATATTAAATTTAGTGTTTCAAATAGTTAAAACAAAATGGCAAACTTAAATACCACTCTGCATTTCAAAATCCAAATCATTTTTCTTACTTCGTTACTCCTGTAAGGTTAAAATCAATAGTTATAATAATGCTAATTACAAATTATGCTAATGATAGAAGATGTGTTACACACAAAGTAGTTTAGAAATGATAAATTGTTTGGTGTTGACATGTTGCTATGGGGTCCACCCAAGAAAAGCTGCTGAGAGCCCCAAAAATGCTTTTACTGGCCCTGTTGGTGAGCAGAACGCCTCCGCAAACGACAGGACGAGGATTTTTTTCTGTGTGTGTTTCTCAGCTCACTCGCGTATAATCTTTTATTTCTAAATCTGTCACTGCTATCTGTTTTGTGTTGAGCAGTCCCGTGCCCTAGATTTGAAAGTGAGCGAGCGTCAGTGAGGGTTTACTACACCCCACGTTGCTCCAGTAAATGTTGGGAGGGAGAAGTCAGAGCGCTAACACTCTGCCGAACCGGGAGACTTCTCCGAGTTTGTTTTTCCGTCTGATTGCCTCTCCACTTGTATTTAATTTCAAACGAATGTAGGGCCTGTGGTTATTTAAGATGCTTTACTTGGCTGACCCTCTGCGTTTACACAGGAAGACGCTAAAGGATTAGCAGCAGCAGCGAGCTTCATCACAAGTTTCAGGGATGAGTCGACCTTCCTTTACTAAAAATATCTTTCCTCTAATCATTATTTACCTTAAAATGTCTTTACTGCAAATTAGGCTTTATCTCTGACAGATTTAATTGATCATATGTTGTATCTTTTCAGCTATTTATTAAACATTTTAAAACATTTAAAACAGCCTCCTACAGGGGTCTCCAAATATTTTGCCACATCAATCAAAATCGTCAAATTGAAAGTAAAAAAAAAAAACTAAAATAAAGCAAAAGTAGTCTTTTTTTTTCTTTTAGTAAAAACCAAAAATGTAAAAAGAATTTTGCTTTATTTTTTATTTTTTTAAAAAAGCATCTAAGTTTCAAATTTTTTACTGGATTTGTTTTTTTGTTTTTTCAAAATGCTTTGTAATAAAAAGACAAAAACTTTGTGTTGTATTTAACATTTTCCACTGTAAGGAAATGATGATTATAATTTTACCCTTGTTACAAATAAAAAGTTTCCACCTGCATAAAACTCCTGTGACAGATGAGACAAAGTTGAATCATTCTTGAGTTGCATGTGGAGGGCCGAACAAATCAGTCGGCTCGGGGGCCACAAACGGCCCCCGAGCCGCACTTTGGACACCCCTAACCCACTGTTAAAATTAGCACACAAAAAAAAATTAATAAATAATCTGGATCCTTATAATGCTATTACAAAGTTTGTTTTTATAATAGTACAGGTTAGAAGTCTTAGAAATGTGTTAATATTAAAGATAATTTATGCGTTACCCAAAAATGACATAAAATGTAATTTATCTTTTGTAAAGGCAAATCCAGGACATGTTTAAAGATTCAACAATTATCAAATTAATTAAAAAGTAATTAAGACACTAATAAAAAGTAGATGCTTTGATCGGATATTAAGGATCTTCCTGAGTTGATTGAAGTCGATATTGAACTTAAAACACAGAGCTTTAAGGTTTTCCAGTCATTGAAATTAAACATGAATTAATTGTACGAACTCTTTGGATGACTATGTTAGAGCGTAAATTGTTAAATTGGTGCATTTCCAAAGCGTTGTGTCTCATCTTCATTTGTAGCTGGTAGCTGATGAGAAGCACATTGATCTTTGATCTGTTATGATCTGTTTTGTACAA
Source organism: Poecilia latipinna (assembly GCF_001443285.1). NCBI lineage: Eukaryota > Metazoa > Chordata > Actinopteri > Cyprinodontiformes > Poeciliidae > Poecilia > Poecilia latipinna. The sequence continues at coordinate 1,155,352 of NW_015112652.1, read as the reverse complement.
CTAACAAAAACTACAAAAAGCACAAAGAGGGTCTCACCTTAATCACACCTCTAACAACACAGGAGTCTATTTTTACCCGACTCACCTGTTCATGTTCTGTCAAGCATTCTCAGCTCTTCATTGCTTCTACTATCTCTCATCATTATTCCTACAACCATTTGATTCAATCCCATATATTAAATTAAATGTTATTCATTTTTATTCCTCCCATTTCTCAGTAATGTCCAACCCTCTAAACCTCATTCTGTCGTCCTTCTCATCCATCAGTCAGTTTCATTTAGTATCCCAGCATTAAAAGTGACATGTTATTCTTCCTTGAACAGGCTAATATAGTTCTACGGTCTACAAAACGTTTATTTTGCACAAATCATTGCTAGATAATGATATTTTAGTTTGCTCAGTTCTGCCTATTTGGAGCTATTTTAGGGTGTCTTGTCACTTTAAATCCAAATAACTACTGCTGGCCACGCCCCCCAACTCAACATTCACTCTCACACATGAAAATGACTGAAAACAGATGTGCAATTATACAACCATTCAGCTTTGAAAAGCAGAAGTGGAGCGTCCTGCACAACGAAAAGGAATGCTGCAAGTGGTTTCTGAACGGTAAGTCAACAACAAAACATTTGTCTCTTCCAGCAGCCATTGTACAGCGCATACAGTGGTAAAATCAGCTGACCAAACGTGCAGGAACTCAACTTAAGTTGCTAGGTAACGGGGCTGGGGTTGGCTGGGGCAACGGATCAATGCCCAAAGATTGAAACTGGGAGGTTTTTGAAACGGCTTGTTTTCCAGACACCAAAAAACATCAACGTTTTTTTTTTTTTAAATGCTTGGGTTGTTTTTAGAAACAGTTGAGATTAAAATAGAATTACATAAACATGCAAAATGTGAATTTTACATAATAGGTCCCCTTTAATAATGCCACTCTTATCTCCATAACCTCATCCCCCTCATCTCTCATTCACTATTAACCCTCTTACACTAGTTTTTCCCAATTACTAACCCGTTTATCCTTTGTCAGTCTCATCTCTAATTCCTAATCCTTTCACTCCTCATTAAATCTTCCTTTGTCGTCCGAAAGACCTCATCCATCAACTTTACCTGCTTTTTGGCTCTCATCCCCCCTTTTAGTCCCTCTCATCTTCCTCATCCATTCATCCATTAGCCACTATTTGCTCTTCTGTATGATTTGTAGCGTCTGCAGAGGTTTAATCTCCAAAGACTCCAGCATTAAATGTCGCCACATTCTCCTCCATAAATCTTTTGAACTCACTATTGTGGCGCAATCCCTGCCGGTGAAATGTGAACACATCTTTTCTTATATAAATAATCGACATCACGTAACACTTGTGTGCTGGATTTAAAGTCACAGTGGTTGGGCAATTAATCCAGAAATAAATCGTTTTCTTTTTGAAACCGTATATAAAAAGGTTAGCTGGTGTAAAAAGAGTCCCAGTCCTTTTCAATTGTTTATTCACTGCCAGTATTCGCTGAGGGACAAATGAAGCCTCAGACATTCTGGTCACATTTTAGCTGACAGAACACACAGTCAGTCCATCAATATCCACCAAAATTCACATTTAGAGAAGACACCCTTTCACTGCATTGGACTGTCAGTTACACACACATAAAATGCAGAAAGGCTTCCAGAAAATGAAACACACTCTAGCTAAACTGATTGATTTCAGTTTATTGTATTACTGTAGACATAATTTGGAACACAAGTAAAATTTCCAGGCCAGTGTACTGGCCTGGAAATGTATTGTGCCCTTTCAGTTTTCTGTTGTCATTTCAGGTAAACAAACAGAGAAAGGCAGTTTTCAAATTATTATTTCATCTAAATTTAGAGAAACATGCTATGCAAACTAACCTTGACCTTCGTGAAGCTGTAATTGTCCAAACTGGGTGACGGTGGTAGACGTTTGCTGCGCAATCAGTGCGTTGCCGGTTCAAAACCTGGAATCTGACTAAACAAAAATGACTAGCGGGGTTCCTCAAGTCTCTGTTCTCGGTTCTCTTACTAAATTACTGAATATTACAGGATTTCTTACCACGTACCGTCAAAGCTGGGTAGTAACTAGTTATATTTACTCAATTACATTATGTTTGTTTATTTTTACCATGTTGTACTTTTTACTTTTACTTCAGTAATTATATTTTGAAGTATTGCTACTCTTGTTTGAGCAAAATTTCAGAATTTTCTACCCATTAAATGAAACATGTTTAAACCAAAAATTCACCAGGCATAGACACACACCTGAAATATTTTTGTAAATTTCATAAGTTTTTTTATTGAAAGAAATTGATTTGGAAAATAATTATTTTGAAGTATTGCCATTTTCGTCCTTAAAATACCAAAATTTCCACTCAACTTTATACCTTGGTCTGTCTGATGATGTAATTTCCAAATATTAAATGATTGATAATTTGATCAATTTCTCAGTACATGAGTAGACTTTTTACCAAATACGTTTTTACTCTTAGTTGAGTAATTTCTTGGACGGCTACTTGTTACTTTTACTTCAGTAATTATATTTTGAAGTAGTGCTAGTCTTACTTGGGTGCAGTTTTTGGGTGATCTACCTGTCTCTGCAGACCAATGACACACAACTTTATGTTTTTCTTTCACCACATGAGCACAGTCTAGCAGCTCCACAGTTACCGACGGCAACAGAGGGGGAGGAGCTGCCAGCCACCGGTTGCTGTGGCAACCACCAACGCCAAGAGCAGCAGAACAGAACTTAACTTCTGGAGAAACAACTTCTTTACTGAACAAAATAGATTAAAAGAATAAATAAACTTCACATCTATAATAATGTTAAACTATAACCCTGTTCCACATGAATATTTTAAAGGATTTATTTGGCTCCAGTGGCTTTTATTTGACAGTGAGTGACAGGAAAACGGGTTGTGAGAGAGAGTTAAGCAGTTCAGAAAAAGTTAACAGGTCAGGAAAAATTCAAATTAAAAAAACAAGCATTTAAAAAAATAAAACTAACATACTGCAGCTTTAAATCAAGACTGACTTACTGCAGTTTTCACATTATATCCTTGTTCTCTAAATATATTTGCTTTTGATGTAATTTTGCTAACTCAATTTATCTTCCTTTAAAGTAATTTGAACATAAAAACTTTGCTTTCGTTACACAGTATTTTTAATTAAAACAAAAAAATAACTCCTGCACACAAACACAGGTTTATTAGGGAAACATTTCACAGTGAAATCTGCTTGTGTTAAAAGTTTCCTCACCTTTGCCAAAGTTGTACAAACTGGGCTGCGGTCAAAGCCGATTATGTCAGCCAGTGATCTACAAGCTGAGCGTTGGCTTTGATGAGGATGAGGCCCGGCATCCAGATAGACATCAGGAACATGCGGAGAGTCACGAGAGCTGACAGTCGGAGCTTTCTTCTTCCACTTAGACACTTTCTATTGATAATGGGGGGAAAAAAGTGAAATATATGTGCATTGGACACAACGCTGCACTCAAAAACACCATTTTAAAACAGCTTTTGAACATAAAATCAAACATTTGTATTTCTGCTCATCCTTCTTCTCTGTGAGGATGCTTAAATAAAAATAGCTTTTCTTTTTTATTGTCTTGGCTCGACGCCAGCTGAACATGCGACTCCCTGGCAGAGAGTGGATTTGTGAGTGCCCTGGATTTATAACAGTCTCAGAGAGTAATTGTGCATCTCAATAATTGCTTCTCCTGCTTCTTATAATATCTGGGAGCAAAAATGTAATAAAAAAAATGGGTTAATTTCCATTTATTGCTAGGAAAACTCTTTCAGTGGAACAGTGTGCACTTTAGGCTTTACCTTGAAATAAATCTGCCAGAGCAAACTGTTGTTTTCACAACCTTGGTAGAACCAATTTAAGCAAAGTAATTCAATTACTCATTTATCTTAATTAATGCGTATGGTGTACACTTCGTTTTTTGCTTGAAGGTCTTTCAAGAAAATCATGTGGCCCAGTGTCAAAACATATTCCCTCTTGCTTCAACTTCATTGATTTAATTTGACATTGAAATATTGAACTTTTTTACAAAATTAATCAATGTAACTTTAATAAATTAGCAGTTCAACAAGAAACCTGGAATTACGGCTTAGTTAATTTGTCATGAAATACATTTATTTCACTCATGAGCAGCTGGTTTTTATACTAATCACTACAAAGTAGACAGACAGACAGACAGACTCATTGATTCATTGATTCATTGATTTGTTGGTAGCAGTATGTCAGACGACTATTAGGACCAAGAGTAGATTTTCACAAAAATCTCTGAAATTTTGAGATTAATCTCATAAAATTTCCTGAAAAAAAAAAACTCAGAAATTTTTAAATTAATCTGAAGAAACTTTGAAAAATTTTTTGATTTTTGACATTTGGAAATTTTCTGAGTTTCAAATTGGAAACTTTTTGACTTTTAAAACTCTGAAAGTTAGGATTTTTTTTTTTTTTTTTTTTTTTTTTTTTAAAAAATTTTCCCCCCAAACACAAAAAATTTTTGTTTTTAAAATAAAAAAAATCCCAATTTTAAAA
>NW_015112652.1:1141756-1147692 GCF_001443285.1 Poecilia latipinna | reverse complement strand
AATTAAAATTTTTTTGTTTTTAAAAATTTGAAGATTGGGTTTTTTTTTTTTTTTTTTTTTTTTTTTAGGAAATTTACTCTCCAAACTCAGAAAATTTCTGAGTTTCAAATGTAAAAAGGTCCCAATTTGAAACTCAGAAAATTTCCAAAAGTTTAAAATTTTTAATTTTCTCAAAATTTCTGAGATTAATTTAAAAATTTCGGAGTTTTTTCTAGGAAATCTCAAAATGTTATCTCAAAAAGAATTTGTTGTTTTGGGTTATTTTATTTTATTCTTTTTAGCAAATTGTCAACATTTCAAAATCAGAAATTTCCATTACGGGCTTTATCTCAAAAAGAGTTCTTTGTTGTTGTTTTTTTGTGTAGTTGTTTTTTGTCTTTTTTTAAAGCAAATTTTCAACTTCTCAAGAGATTTATTTTTGGCAGAAATGTATTCCTCCTTTTTTACGCCATCGTAGCCGACAAAGAAAAGTGTAAAATTGCCTAAAGTATAAAAATTAGATTTAAATAAACAGACATAGTTACTAGCAATGCATTATATAAAAATGTTAAGAAGTCAATGAATTTGTATGTCCAGTTATATTCCAATGTGTGATAGATTTACTGAAAAGTTGTAAATAAAGGAAAGTTTTTATGTAATATTCAGCTTTTTATGTAAATGAAAATGTGAAGAAAGTTTGGATTGGTATTCAGCCCTCCTGAGCTTTTCCAGATCTACTTTTTGCTGAAATTACTGCGTTATGAAGGAAAACCACAGCATGATTCTGCCACCACCATGTTTCACAGTGGACGTTTTATACCAACTATTTTATTTTTCCCATAGACTCTGGTTTAATCTGACCGAAGCACCTTCTTCCACATATTTTTAGTATATAAACAAGCGTACATAAAGTTCACAGTAGAGTTATTTTCACAGCTGTTTATACCAGGCAGTCAGAATAATAACCGCCTCTGGCCTAAGTTTTATGCTTTGTGTCTAAAGAGTTACACTGAAAAAATAAAACAAGATACAGCCAAGCATAGCCTCTAAGTAAAATATGTGTGTGTGTCACACCCACACTGCCTGACTCTTTGGTTTGAAGTTACTACAGTGGAGGGGATCTGCAGAGATCCTGAGCTTGTTGCTGCTGGTGAAGACGCCGGTGAAACGTGATATGTGTTTGTCAGCTCTTCTCTGACCTAAAGGTCAAAAATCTCAATGCAGCATTCTTTTTATAGGGCTGGAAATCTTGAAATCCTATATTGTGTTCCCCTAAACCGGATGTTTATGACTGTAATGCATGTAATCCAGACAGTTTGTTATTTTTAGCCATACTTACAGTTTGGCTTGAAAAGACAGTAATTGTGTTATGTTCGCTACTGTAGACAATAAAAATATCCTTCCTGAAATGTTCATTCATCATCTTGTGCTTACTTATAAACCAGCATTGGTCCAACAGAGGAAAAAAAAATCTTTTTATAGATATTAGTCCTAATGGGTTTTGTCATTTCTTGGAATGCAATTAAGAATGAAGATGACTCATTCTAAGCTTTGGGCCACTTTCTAATTTATATCCACTGAATCACTGTCTCAATTTGTTCATTTTCAGCTAAGCTGACATGTAGCGGCAGCCTGTGTCTGTTCAGGCCAGTGGCGTCGACCAATCAGAGCAAACCTCAGTTTTACGGGGGTGGATGTCCTTTTTAGGTTCGATTTTTAAAGCCAGTCTGCAAATAACATAAACCGTTTAAATGAAGCACAAATTAAAAAGTGATTTCAGCCTCCTGTTTGGAAAAGTGTGTTTAGAAACCCTAAGTTCGGCATTTAGATCAACATATTTGTCCAAAAGAACAAACAGGCAGATTCAATTATTCAAGAATTAAAACAGAATAACTTGAAGAATGTTTTCAGAAGTATTAGTGAGACTGATTACACACAGGATAATCTGAACATTTATTTTGCCATAATATTCTTTTGAAACTATTTAGCAAACATTGTGTGGTGCTCTGATTCTTTTATAGGGCTGAACAATAAATCAATAGCAATATATATTGCAATAGTGATCAATATCAATAGGCAATATACTGTATCTGATAGAATGTCAATAATTTGATCCAGAACCACATAGCGTTCTGGGAGATGTAGGCAAAGGAGAAGGTTTAGTCCCTCAAACTCTTACGACTGGTTAAGCTAAGCTGGTGGAATCAACTGGCCTCACTCACCCTCTGGTTACCTAGCAACTCACTCGTTCTTTGGTTGCCCAGCAACAACCTGCGGAGCAACTGGCACAGCTGCAGTTTAAAGTTCCACCACTTTGCCTCATAACAGCTTAAAAATAAAACAATGGCTTGGAGTGAAAACTACGGATAAAACCGGAAAGGTAAAGCCACCAGTTTGGTAGTATTTCAGATATTTGAAAAAAACAAAAAAAAACAAAAAAAACCCAAAAAAAACTAATTAATAATTATCTATATATATATAAAACAATTATATATGATACACTTATATTATGATACATTTTTCAGCCATATCGTCCAACCCTAACTTTATGCTAATTTTAAATAAATGTATTGTTGTCAATAACTTTTTATACCAGTCGTTCAAATTAAATGTAGACTTAAGTTCACTTAAGTTATTTATGCATTATGCGTTTTGACTAAAGTTCGAGAGGTTAGAGTCCTTGTCAAACGGCGTTTTGACTAAAGTCCAAAGGGTTGGTGTCCCAGTTGACGGCGTCTCAACTAAAGTTCTACAGCTTTTTATTTCTCTTTCTCACTGTTTATGTTTTAATTATGTTTTTTAAATCTCTTTCTCACATGCTGTTTTTATTTTAATTATATAAAGCACTTTGAAATGCCTTGCTGCTGAAATGTGCTATACAAATAAAATTTGATTGATTATTTTTTATGTTTCTTATATGTATGATCATAATTTCAAAACTCATGTCAGGATTTTAGAATCTGATTTTTATTATTTTTATAGTGGAATTTGTAAACATATTTCATGGTTCTTAATCTTTTCAGAGTGGACTGGCATTTATAGGAGACCTTTATGCAAAATTTAGTTTTTGTATGTTTTCGTACTTCCATTTGGGTCTCTACTGCTAAAGTCCAATTGCTAAAAAAACATGATCTAAGAATGATTTTGTGGAAAAAATGAAACCTATTCAAGGAAGCGCAGTAGGTCACCTTTAATCCAGTTGCAGTGACTTTGGTAGTGCTGTGTCATTGTTCATTTTCTTGGGTGTTTCCCTATTTGGATCAATAAAGTCGTCTCGTCTCAATTTTTTGAAATTGAGTTTGGACAGTTTTGGCTGCAGCTCTTCAGCCACAATGACATTGTTAGTTGGACAACGTCCCCAGTAAAAGTCCTGAATAATTAACAGTTTGATATTGGATAGGGTTGTAAAAGCGTGGCTTTGTGGGGTAAAATATGACATTTTACGATAAGTGAATCTTTTAATAAAATAGCACAATCTCACACAAAAGTTTATTTGCTTTTCTCACCATCCTTTTGGTGTCAAACATATTAATGTTTGGTAACAAAATAAACTTATTTGTTGTTCATTCTTGTTTGTCACAGTTCCAATTGTTTTAATTATTGCTGATTTTCTTGTTGCATTTTAAAGCCTTACTTGACTGGCATGTTCTCTTGTCTTACCTATTTTGAGAAGTGGCAAAGACAAATGGGCTTATGTTTGAAGTTATATTTGTAACCTATGGAAAATTAAATGTTATAGACACTCTTATCCAATAAAAAAAGAAAATTGTATAGAAATTTTAATTAAAAAAGGCTTCAGTTCAGTCATATTTAATAATAAATATAGCACATTTAAAAACAACCACTGACCAAAGTACTTAACAGTTATTAACTATCATAATAAAATACTGTGATGAAATAAATAAAATGCAAAAATGTCAATATTTTTCAAAACTATCTGGCAAAACACCAGTCAAAAGGCCAGACCCAAGTTGGACTTTTCCTGAATAAATAAATTTTCTGCAATAAAAGATGAATTTATTTTAAATTTTTATATGTCTTTTCCTGAGTCATCAATAAATTTGTAGAGTGCCATCCATAAATAATCTTTGAAATCAGATTATCTTACAAAAATAGTTTTTAACCATTCGGTTTAGTTAAAATTCTTTCACTTTGAGATTGCAGGTGATGCAGCATAAACTTTGCTGCTTCAGGAAAAAAAGATCAAGCCTCTCCTCATTCAATCTCACCTGCAGCTCCTCGTCTCTGAAAAACCTTCTGATATCTGTGACACGTCCGACCGAGGAACCACTCAGCGGCAATTATCAGCCCGGTGCGCCGCTGCCTCTCTCTGCGTTTCTGTGAGCAAAGCTCCGCTTGGTGACAGTCGGTAGTGTCAGGTTGTGTAAAGCAGAATTCGGCTGTGTGAAATACACAGAAAAAAAGGAACTCAGCTTGCCTGAATTTTTTAGGGTGTGTTTCATACATGCATAATATTTCTGGAATATTAATGTTTGATCAAAAGAGATTTATCTTCAAACACTCTTCACTACTTTATGTTTGCGTTCACACTGCTGCCTGAAGTGACCCAATTCCGGTTTTTTTGTTTATTGTTTACCCTCATGCGATCTGTATCTGATCTTTTCATGACAGCCTGAACAACACAGATCGGACTTTCTCGGTGCGACTCAGGCTGCTTGAATATGTGGTCCTAAATCCGATATCGGATCTTTTCAAATGTGACCTGAATCTTAACCTGACCGTCACATCACTTTGTCAATGCTTTTCAAACGTCACTATCTGCGTCCTGATATGCGCATGCGGGCAGAAAAACAACGACCATGACGGACGATAATGAGGATTAAGTTGTTAATATGCTGCTCCGGTCGGATAACAACTTCAAAATCGTAAGCTTTGGTCCACCATTAGCATCCTTGTTTACTTCCGCAAACACTGAGCACTTCTTCTTCTTCCCGTGTCCCGCATGCGCCCTCTGCTGCGCATGCGGGACACTTTCAGGTCGTTTGCAGTTCACAGGAGAGATCACATACAGGTCGCATTTATTTGGAAGTGTGAACTACCACGGTAAATAAATAGATAAACAAATAAATAAATAAGCTAGATTTTAGAAAATCGGATTTGGGTCTCCTCTATGAACATAGCCTATATTGAAGAGAATTTTGTGGAGTCAAGTCCATGTTTGTGTGCAAGCTTTGCCAGACATGCATAAACAAGGATAATTTTAGGAGTATTTAATAAGTTTCAAATTAGATTAATCACATTTTATGTAAGAAATCAGGATTAACAGACTTCTCATTTTGACCTAGAATATGGACTGGAAGCCCCGAGGTCAAAATGGGGGACACCCCCAAAGGTGGAGGAGGATGACCGAGCTAAGATCCTGTGGGACTTCCACATCCAGACAGACTAGATGGTAATGGCGAACCAACCGGACATTGTGGTGGTGGATAAACAACAGAGGAAAGTTGTTGTGGTGGATGTAGCAATACCAAGTGACCACAACATCAGGAAAAAGGAGAAACTGGAGAAATACCAGGGCCTCAGAGAGGAACTGGAGAAGGCCTGGAAGGTGAAGACCACAGTGGTGCCTGTGGTCATCGGGGCCCTCGGGGCAGTCACCCCCATACTGGAGTAGTGGCTAAAACAGATCCCAGGAACAACATCAGACATCTCAGTCCAGAAATGTGCAGCCAAGATACTGCGCAGAACCCTCAAGCTCCCAGGCCTCTGGTAGAGGACCCGAGCTCAGAGGATGAAAGCTCCCAGGCCTCTGGTAGAGGACCCGAGCTCAGAGGATGAAAGAGACCACCCGCGGAGGGTGAGAAGGGATTTTATATATATATATATATATATATATATATATATATATATATATATATATATATATATATATATATAGTAAATGTACAGTAAGGGAGTGCACAAGTCTTGTTAATTTAAAACTTTTTGCCAAAAAT
>NW_015112652.1:1114051-1138678 GCF_001443285.1 Poecilia latipinna | reverse complement strand
TATATATATATATATATATATATATATATATATATATATATAGAGAGTACTCCAAAATGTGTTTTCTTGAACACATAACCCCATTAATGTGTTGCTTATATTTCATGTCAAATACTTAATGACAGCCATTATGGCATGTATTAAGTGTTGCTGTTTTAAGAGGAACATAGACTAGTCTTAGGTTCTAAAGTTTAAGTCAGTTTAAAAAACAGTTTCGTTGGATTTTTCAGGGGATCTAAGCTAAATTCACATTTTGCACCTTTTTATACTTTCATTTTGATTTCTACTGCTTCTGTCCAAGCGCTTCGAAAAAAGCACCCAGACTGATTTTTGGCAATAAGTTTTTTTGGTGTCTGGAAAATGAGCTGCTTCTATTGATGGGCACTGCCCCATCACCTAGCAACCCAAGCAGAGGTCCAGCACGTTAGTCAGCTGGTTTTACCATTGTGTGTGCTGTACAATGGCTGCTAGAAAAGACAAGAAGGCTCTACTAATCCTGTTCAAAGATGTACTGCTGTCTAATTGTGCATCTGTTTTCAGCCATTTCACATGCGAGTATAAACTTTGAGTTGGAGTCTTGGCCAGCAGCAGCTTATTTGGATTTAAAGTGACAAACATCTCAAAATAGGCTGAACTGACCAGACTGAAATTTCATCATCTAAATGATTTTGCAAAAAAAAAAAAAAAAAATGTGATGAACGTCTCTTTTTAGCCCATAAACCTATCCTAGCCTGTTTAAGGAAGCATAGGTCACCTTTAAACAATCTCATTCAATAAAAATGTTAACACTGTAGTTTAATTTAACATTTCCCAGCTGGTGCAGCAGATAGAAACCGGGACGTGTTGATGTAGCTGTGAATCTGCTCAAGCAGATTGTGATATCTTTCAACCTGAATGTGAAAATATGTTTTTCACATGTGGTAGACAGTCAATAATGGTTTTCTAACTAGACCTTTAAAGGTTGACACCCGATTCACTCAGAAGAAAAGCACATTGTTTATCGTTTCTCTTGCCACTTATCCCTCTTGTCCATATTTCCCCTATCACTCTCATCTCTGATTCAGTCTCATTTCTCAACCTTCTCATTAGTTTTTCTCCATTTCTCTCCCGTATTTCCCTCTGGCCAACCAATCCCTCCCATTCCTCATCCATTTCATCCTTTATTCAATCTCATTGCTCTTATCCTTATTGCTGTCCCCCATCCCTCTCATCCCTGTTCTCCTATTTAGTCTTATCTCACATCCCTAACATTTATCATTACTCTCTTACCTCATTCCTTATGCATTTCATCCTTCTCATTCTTATTTTCTCTTTCTTTTGATTTCATCCGCTCTTGTTATTACAGGTATTTTGTTCTCTGCTGTCTCCTTGTTCTCAAAATAGCATATAAATTAATAAACAAAGTAAAAAAAAAAAGGATAAATGCTTGGATTTTGACACAAACATCAACCTGTGAAATCTCTTTCTGGCTATAAAAATCAAACATAGATCATTGTCCGCATTATGAGATCTATATCACATTTAGAGCCAATCACATCTGTGCCTCACAGGAGCACAAGCACAGCTGTAGATCTTTTTTTTTTTTTATTTAAAGGAGCGTGAGTCAGCAAATAGAAGGTCATAATTTTACCCTGTCATCTTTTAAATGTCACACGTTTCCTTGTTACAGCAATACAGAAGCTAAGATTGTTTGGAGCTCAACGATCTGAGCTTCACAAAGCGCAGTATTTAAGAATGACAACTTATTGTCGTTGAATTAGAAGAGACATTGGTGAAACGAGCGTGCTCGGTCAGTTTGTGGCATCCGTCAATGTGGCGGGGACGAGTCCAGGTCTGTCTGTGGACCTGACAGGCTGCGGCTCATTAAACCCCCGTCAGACACCGGGAGGTCAAGACGACAGCAAAATCTCAGGCGAATGCATGTATGCATACCGCATCTGCAAAAATATGCACAGAGGCAGGAGAGGATAATACTCCAAACCAATCAGATGATTTATATTCCACATTTTAATCTGAATTGCTGACCAGTTCTGAGAAATCTTTAAACGGCGCACAAAGAGAATTACGTTGTTAAGGTTGAAGCCCAGGGGAGCATATTTGTCAGAACATGTCTCGACATTGCATGGTGAATTAAAGCGTGATTTAATTTGCTCTCGCTTATATTTTCCTCTTGTAGCAAGCAGTGCACCTGCAGGGTTACTCTGCTCTGTTTTAGGGCAGATGGCAGATTGGCTTCTGGGAAGCAGGATGACAATGTTGCTGCAGAAGGCTTCACAGTGGGGCAGACAGAGGAAGAATGGGGCCACAGTGTGGCATGGAGGATGTGATAAGAATAAAAACTTGTTTATTAGTGTTTTATTCCACTGTGCTTTAACAATAAACAAAGTATGACATGCATGTTTTTTTAATTTTTACTTTTCCTGCAGGGATTCCTGATGCAGCAGAACCTGCGTCTAGTTTTATTTCTGAGCTGCTCTTTTGCAAGGTCAATAAAATGAGTCGTATGCCAACCTCAGGCTGTGCCGTTCCTCTCCATCTCTCTTTGACCTTTGTGCTTCCGTTTTTCCTTTCCTCCCTCCCTATTCTCTTCGCATGTAAGATTCATATATGTCTATTAGTATTTTTTAATTGTTTTAAATGATTTCTCTTCCTTGTTTGCTGGTCAAATCACCTGGGATCTAATGTGTGTAGCAGAGAGGAGGGAGAGAGGATGGAGCAGGATCTCTGTCAGCTCCGCCTGTTGAAGGGCCAGTCAAGGGGAAAGGATTAGACACATTCTGTCCTTCTCACACATCGACTTATCAGGTCCACACTATTAGGCTACTCAAAGAGAGGCCTGTGTTTGAGTTGTGTTGCACAGCTGGTTAAAATAAAGGGTTAGGATAAAAGAAACATTTATTTCATATTACAATACAGAAAATTGCATCTTATAGGTTTTACAGAAGGGAAAGGAATGTTTTTAGAAGCAGATACGTCATTTTAAAATATACTAAAACAGATAAGAACTGACAGAGTGTGAAAATTTTAACACATAAAAATTTAACACTAATATTTTACATATTTTTGCATGTTTTTCCATTTGGGTCTCTACTGATTCTAAAAACAAGCCAAGCACTTAAAAAAACACCCCGACATTTTGTTGGAAATAAGTTAATGTTTTTGGTGCCTGGAAAGTGAGCTGTTTCAAAAATCTTCCAAATGTAATGTCACAAATCAGCAGGCACTGGCCGTTACCTAGCAACCCCAGAAGAGTTCCGCCTGTTACCTAGCAACTCCAGAAGAGTTCCGCCTGTTACCTAGCGACTCCAGAAGAGTTCTGCCTGTTACCTAGCAACCTAAGCTGAGGTCCAGCATGTTTGGCCAGCTGATCTTACTGCTGTATGTGTGTTATTGCTGAATTATCATCCAGAAACCACTTTCTGCATTCTTGTTGCTTGTGCAGGATGCTGTACTAATGCTTTTCAAAGGATGTATAATTATCTGTTTGCAGCCATTTTCATGTGCAAGTGCAAATGCTGAGTTGGGGGACGTGGCCAGTTGCATTTTATTTGGATATAAAGTGACAAGATGCCCATAAACTAATATTATTTTAGAAAATATCTATTAAAAAAAACTCAAACAGGCTTTTATTTAAGTAATTCATTTGTTGAGTTGATCTGAATTTTAAGTTGAAATAAATAGAAACTTTAAACATGCTTGTCACACAAGATTGTAGTTCTTGGGTGGGTCATTATCACTCTGGACCCCCCCCCACCCCCCAAAAAAAAGATTTTCCAATAATTAAATCTTCAAAACAGAAAACTCAATTCATAGATTAAGTTGATTTATTACCCGGCCCTTTGCCAGAATTTATTTTTCTTTTGAACTACAATTTTTTGTCAGAAGGTTTAATTTACTGCTGTGGTTGTACTTTCACCACAGTGCACTTTTAAATCCCTTGGATGAGTGTCAGTTTGTTAAGTCTCCAAACTTCTAGTCACAGTTAGCAGTTTATTTTCCCTCTTTCTGGACAATTACACATAAATCTTATTATTTTTAACTCACGACTGAGCTGCCCTCAATACTTTGCCTTGCACATCCTTTGTCATGCATTAATGCCCAGGTTCAGCGTTCCATGCACAGCCTGGTCACAGCTTTCAGCTGCAGGCTCAGTTTTTTTTTTATTTATTTTTTTACATTTTTCACAATTATTGTCATGTTAATTATAGCTCACAGTCATATAAATAAACAGTAAAAAAATTATGACTTATTTTTAACTTTTATGCTGCCTTTCTTCAACATAGCCTCTAATTAATGATAATTTATAATAATAAACTGTCTTTCTCCTTCTGTTTGTAATGCAGCTGAGTGCAAAAGTAGAGTCAATTTTTCTGTTTCCCCCCCACATTTCACAGCATTCCTTCAATTATGAACTTTTTCTACCTTTTCTTCGATGCGCCGTGTTTGCCTTTTTGATCTGCGACCACGTTTGTTCGTTTGTGTTAAGGTGACAGGGCTCCTCTGATCACGTCAGAGGAACATCGTCTGTTGTTTTGCATCAGAGCTGTCACATCACGGCCAACTCAAACAGATCTTCACCGTGTCAGCCACGTCTACAGCCTCTCAAGCTCGCAGCTGCTCTTCAGGAGCCACATTTCAGCAGATTTCTGCCACTTTACTTTCTAACTTCTCACCTCAAAAGTGAGATCCTACAGCATTTTTTGCAAATGTAAATGAAAACAGATAATGGTGTGAAGAGTTAAAACACTTAAAAGTTTGGCTAGCAAAGATAATCACTTAAAAAAAGCTATTTTTACTGCATTGTGAGCTTCTTTCATCTGAAATGTTGAGAACAGACACTGCTACTAAAAACATGAAAGTGACTTATTAAGCAAATTTTCCAGATTTGGTAACATTTATTTGATGGTGTGTGCATAAGTCTAACATGACACTGCCTCAAACATGACATAGCACTTATCATGAACATGAAGGAGCCTTTGTGAATGTCTATAACTGTTGTCATGAAGTGTCATTTGGTAAATAATGACACTTTCAATGCAAAGTTGCTTTAAAGGTTGTCTTAAAAGTCGATTAAATGTGCCAACTTTGCATTATTTTGTAAATAATGACACTTTAATGCAAAGCTGGCACTTTTAATAGACTTTCAATGCAACTTTTAAAGCAACTAAAAAATAAAGTAAGATGGCCACCGTAAGAAAGGTTTACAGTATTCAATTATTCCGCATGAACTGATCAGTACATCATTGCGAGAAAACGCAGAACTATTGCGCAAAAGAAGAAAAATCCTTCATATCCCCTAGGGAGCTCCGTAATTTTTATTGGCGGTTGGCAAAAAATGTTAGCAGATTAAAATCTCACTTCACAATCTGTGGTTTAGCCTCTTGATTTTGATTCCCACCTGTACATTTTCTACCGAGCCAATCAGCGAACAGAAGAAGTTGTGAACGATGACGTCAATTTTCTGCCTGTTTTTAGGATTGTAGTCTTAGCAATAGCAGCGGTGGCAATTAGCTGAATTAAGCTAAGTGGAAATGTGTGTGCGTAGATTCCTGAAATGTTAACAGATTTTTCCCATGTGACCGTAAACACGCAGGAATATGCGCCAGTTCCTGTCCTGCCTGTTTACATGTAAACATAATGTCAGTCTACAGCCAACGGTGTGAACATGAGGGAAAGTCTCTGATTCTTGCGGCTGCAGAACATGTTCCGGAGGCCGTTATGTGTTTGCATAAAACAAAGACGTAGTTCCCATGTGACGTTATTCCTGAATTTCAAGTCCAGCACCCTCTTATCTGAAATATCCCAGGCATTAAACGTCGGGATTATTCATGACTTTTGCACCTTCTGATGTGAAATGGTGCAGCTCTCCAGACGGAAGACGCCGACAAGTAGCAAAGGTTACATTACTGAAAATCACAGGTTATTTCCCTCGCTTGTTATGTAATTGACAGCCTGACACTTTCTGCTAACGCTGCATTTCCCTCTCTCTTTTTTATATTCCTCTCCAGCTCATTTGCCATGTCTAAGACAGCGGTGAAGAAACTGCACTGGCGGTCCAATGTGCAGGATACCTTCGTCCCCTTGCTTGGCGCGTCCGGAGAGCTGGGAGTCGCGGTTGGTGGCGGAGCAGATTATGGAGAGTTTCCTTTCGTCACGTCGGCTCCCGGCGGCGGCCTCACAGTGGGAGACATCATCCTGGAGATCGGGGGAACTCCGGTACTGGGGATGACTTTAGGAGATGTTCGAGGAGTCCTCAACTCCTGCCCCCATCCTATCCGTATCAAAACTGTTTCACCAGGTATGATTCTAGTTTTGAGTACAAATAAAATTCAGGTGATATTTTTCAATGGTTTGCCGTTTGTGAAGTTACACAGTAAAAAGAATTAACAGCAATATTTTTGGTTTATTTAGCGCAGGGATCTGCAACCTCTGGCTCTTTGGACTTTCCACAATGACTCTTAAGAACTTAAAAATGATAAAGAACCAGCTATTATTATTAAATATAGATAATAGATATAAAACAAATGCATGTCAGCTTATTTCGTGGAAGAATTGCATTGAATTTCCACAACAAAATGACACTAAATTACTTTAAAAAAATTTTTTTTCTTGTTATTAGGTTAGCAAATATGCGCTTTTATTTATTTGAAATCAAACCAATCAATCAAGTTTATTCGTATAGCATATTTCAGCAGTTGAAAGTGCTTTACAACATAAAAACACAAAATTAAAAAGTCATAAAAACACCAAACAGTCGACAAGTGAGAAACCAGTGACAAACATTATCAAATCATCATTAAAATAATTAATACACTTCCAATACATTGGTCGGTATTTCATTGATTATGTTTCAAAAACAATTCTAAACAGGCTTAGTCTAGGGGGGCGTTTACACGACAATGATTCAACAAAAACGGAATTTTTGTTCCCCCCCTGGACTGGAAGCTGTTTGTTGTTTTTACCTTGGAATGGCCAACAGTCTGTTATTCCTGTATCAATTTGATACAATAGGAGCTTCCGCACTTCCCATATCCGTGTCCTCTGTCACCTTTTTCAGCAGTTAAAACAGTTTAATCAGTTAAGTCGTAACCTGTTTTTCCGAGCCGCCTTCAAACGCAACATTAACGCTGAGATGCTCGCGCCGGATTTACACCTGTGCGGGAGCGAAGTAGACCTGCTGCTGCTGCGCAGGTGTGTTAGAATCATGGCAGCAAACCAGCAAAACGCAAAGAACTTTTCACAGTTTTTCCCCCAAACTAACCGACTGAGTTGAGTAAAGCTGTTGGATGCAGGTAATGATAGCTAAAAGATGACTAGCTAATATCAATACAGCACGTTAAGCTTGTCAACAAGTAGCCTGTATGCTATTGATGTTGTTGTCTATGTTCAGCTACGTAGACTCATTTTGCCCCCCCAAAATAAGTCGATGTCCCCCTGTTAAACTAGTCTGGAGCCGGGGCTGGTCCGTAGTTCTCTAGATAAGAGCGCTGAACAAGCAGCCGTGTATTTTGCCACCTGGGCGGTGCGGAGCGGTGAAGAGACGCTGAGGCAACTGTATCTGATGGGGAAACACGAATTGTAGTAACAGCAGCATTGTGAGTAGTTTCTTCTTCTGTGGATTGTAGGAAGCAGCTATGTTTTGCGTCATACTAAGGATGAGCTGGGGATTCTCTGGAAGAAAAGATTAATTTTCTCTGTTTACACAACTACCGACATCGGTACGTTTCAGAAACATCGCACTCTGGAACCCGTTTTCAATCTGTGCCGTTGTCAGAGAAAACATTCGGTGGTTTCGTGTAAATGTACAGTACAAACGCAACAAAACTCTTCCGTTTTCACCCGAAATCGTTGTTGTCTAAACGAGGCCCTAAAGGAACTCAGTGTTTCGGCTGTTTTGCAGTTTTCTGGAAGTTTGTTCCAGATTTGTGGTGCATAGAAGCTGAATGCTGCTTCTCCATGTCTGGTTCTGGTTCTGGTACTGCTCTGCATCCCCAGAACCAGAAGACCTGAGTGGTCTGGAAGGTTGCTATGACAACAGCAGATCTTCAATACATTATAATGCTAAGCTGTTCAGTGATTTACAAACTAACAACAGTTCTGCTGAGCTACAGGGAGCATATGAAGTCTAAAAAAATAAAATAAAATTCAGCCTAAATTAATTTGAAATGAGTTTAATTTATAGTAACTCTGTCCAGTCACATAGTCAAATCCAGAACCAATTACATTCTTTGCAGTTTAATCCCAATTATAATCCAGTGCAGTCAGAAACAGTTGTCCTTTGATGCCAGCTGGGAAGAAGGGAGTCACTGAATTTGTAGCTTCTAAACATCTGTGACGCATAAATTTATTGACTTTGAAAACTACTATTCTTTACTCATATTGGCATAAATAAACTTTTATGCACTTATATACGGCTTAATTTGGTGCTGCCTATTTTACAAACCTACTGTGAATGTGTCATTTCACACCAAAATAGTCTGATGCACAGAGGCTGTTTACTTTCAGCTCTATTTTCCTTTTTCACACTCGCAAGAGCCAAATCTGCTGCTTGTAGCATTTCACTGCCAACTTGTCAGTGACTCTGTGTTTGAGCGTGCATGTCAAGTAAGCTGGTCAATATTTGGGTTGTCTCCACAATCAGTGATGACACATGACAAAGGGCTTTGCAATATGGTTTTCTGTCAACCACAAGAGGCCTTGATGTTGTGATTCGGGGGCCTGAGACATGGATATCTTTGTTGGCTCTGAACAGGGTAATATGTCACCTGACCGTGGCTCCCTGTGGCCTTGGCTTGTTTGATTGATAGCTGATTTGGACACAAGGGTATAAATGGGCACCTTTGCTCCTGGTGCCTCTGCTGCTGGTGGAGATCCATTATCAGCTGTGAAGCCTTCCTGGCCATCCCCGGGCAGCTTGACTGCATGCAACCTGGACAGTGATGGATGTGCTGCTGCTCTGGGTCGGTGTGGCACACCTCCTCCTCCCACTCTCTCTAGGACTATTACTACTACTACAACTCCCTCTGCCCCAGCTTTCAAATACAGGACACCAAGATGGGCTCCCCAGACTCAGGAAGCACAAATAGCAGCGATGCCTTGATGCTCACAAACTGGGAAATTTAAAAAGAGTCTTTAGGACAGAACAGACTTTAAGCTACATATAAAGCTGTCATTGTTTGGGGCGGTGTGTTTACACTGCAAAAACACAAAATCATACCAAGTATTTCTAGTACATTTGAAGTAAGAGAAAACAAACTTACAAGCAACTTTTCAGCAAAATATAGCAGCTTGTTTTAAGTCAATAATTCCTTAATTGTGATAGAAAAATGACTAGTTCCACTGGCGGATTATTTAACTTAGAATATGGGAAATTTTTTGTTATATTTCAGTGGAAGATTTCAATAAAATCCATCAATAAAATAACTAATTCCTTGATATAGATGGAAAATATCAATATTTTCCATCAATATCCATTAATAATTTCTTAATATTGCTAAAAGTCACTTGTAACAAGTAATTTTTCCCATTAGTGAAATAAACTGCCAGTGGAAGTAACACTTTCTCATCAATATTAAGGAATTACTGACTTAAAACAAGCTTCTATGTCTTGCTGAAACGTTACTTTTAATTTAGTTTTGTCTTATTTCAAGTTTACGAAGATATTTGGACCAGAAGCTACACCAAAAATAGTTGAGATTTATTTGGTTTTTTGAAGTGAATTGTTAAAACTTAAAATTATTACTGACAGAATTTTCTTACGCTGGAAAACGGGGAGACCCATTATGCAAGTTTCACATTTTGCACGTTATTTTACTTCCATTTGGTTCTCTACTGCTTCTAAAAACAAATGTGTAGAAAAACAAAACAAAAACAGACAGTTTTTGGCAATAAGTTAAATATTTTTTGTTGTCTGGGAACCAAGCCGTTTCAAAAATCTCCGGAATGTAAACCACAAATCAGTGGAGCCCAGTCCGTTACCTAGCAACCTCAGCAAAGCCCAGCCTGTTACCAAGCAACCCAAACAGAGTTCCAGCACTTTTGGAGAAATGGTTTTGCTGCTGTTTTGCTGCTGTTTTGCTGTACAATGGCTGCTGGAAAAGACAAGTGTTTTGTTGTTGACTTACCACTTGCTGAAATCTTGAAGAAGTTGGAGGCTTCGAGTTTTCCAAGACGTACGGTTGTATAATTGCACAACTGTTGACAGCCATTTTGACATGTGAGTGTAAACGTTGATTTATGGGGCGTGGCCATCAAATTATTTGGATTTAAAGTGACAAGAGGCCCTAAGACAGCTCATCCTGAGAGGAGCTCAAAATAGGCAGAACTGACGAGACTAAAGTCTTATCATTTAAGAATAATTTTGTGCAAAACCTGTAATGAACGTGTTTTGTATAACCCATACCTATCCCAACCTGATCAGGGAAGTATAATAGATCACATTTATTGCAACTTTACATCACATGTTTTAGATTTATAGTCCCAAACATATTTGAAAACTTATTTTTATGCCACTTTGTTTTGTGCTACCTCCTAAAATCCCAATGAAATACATTGAAGTTTATGGATATACTGTGATGATACAGGGAAGTTTCAGGAGGTTTGGCTCTGTAATCCAAGCGCAGTTGGCTCATTGAGTCAAAGAGCAAATTTTCAGGCCTGAACAGACTAGAAAACATAACATGTTGAACAAAAGCCCATAATTTCTCCCTAAAGGCAACAGACGAGATTAAATCCTCCATTACAGGCAGCCTCCATATGTGACCATTCATACTTACATGCAGCTAACCGCCAGACATGAAGTTGAATCCTTTGATATTTTTAAAATCGGTCTGTTACTGGGTAGAGCTAGTGTAACAGACAGGAGGGTGGGGGGTGTCAGAGGTGTCAGGGGTGCAGACAGACAGGCGGATGCCTGCAGGGGTCTCACCAACAGAGTTGTCGTCTGTGAGGGTGACAAGTGAAGATGTGTTCAGCCCATCAATAACAGGAAGCGGGCCGTCATCAGACGCTGTAAAGCTCTGGAGATGTTATTAAGAGATCATAGAAAGGAAACGGAGTCCTGCTGATCCACTCCGACTCCTTCCTATGTCTCCATTAACCTCTGTTTTCTCTATTTTTGTACATGAAGGAGACTCGGTTCACAGTCGGGTTAGATGCTTAGTGAGGTGTTAGTGTCAGTGTTAGGTCATAAGACATTGTTTTTAAATCCACCCTAGTAGCAGAAATGATTTGGACACAATCAAGCTAGGCATAGACGAGTTACCACCCTCAAAGTATAACTTTTATTTTTATTTGACCTTTTCTTTATACAGATTGTCTCATTGAGATCCAAGATATGATTTAGAAGAGAGACCCATTTCGATGAAATAAAACAAAAGATTACAAACACAGCAACAAAAAGAAATTAAGAAGTTTGACTCAATTAAATAAGCTAATAAAATATGAGCTAAGTTTCTTAAGAATTATAATGTGCTCAATAAGCATGTTAGTTTGAAAATTAAGTTTATTTGGTGTTTATGCTGTATTTTTGATTAAATCAGTGTAACAAAATCAGGGTAACGGAAAAGGATTGTGAAAGACAATGTATACATTTTTGTTTATTTGTCCTTATATTGTTCACTCAATGTCTCACACCTCATTCCTATTAGATAGATAAATAGGGCTGGACGATATGGCTGAAAAACCTATCATGATATAAGTGTTTCATATTGGTCGATATTGATAAGTATTGATTAGGTTTTATTGTTTTAATTATCTGAAATGCTGCCAAACTGGTGGCGAGACTGTTTCCTGTTTTATCCACAGTTTTCACTCCACTCCGTTGTTGTTTATTTTTAAAAGTTACGAGGCAAAGTGACGGAACCTTAAACTGCAGTTGCGCCAGTTACTCAACAAATTGTTGCTAGGCAACCAAAGAGTGAGTGAGTTGCTAGGCAACCAAAGAGTGAGTGAGTTGCTAGGCAACCAAAGAGTGAGTGAGTTAATTCCACCAACCGAAGTTCAGTGAATAGTCCATATATTGAATATTCTATCAGATTTATTATCTGTTGATATTGATTATATGTCTATCGCAATTCTTATGCTATTTATCTGTGTATTTATTTAATATATTTCATATTTAGCTGTTTTTAAATCACTTACAATATGACACTTCTGTATATATTTTTATACATTTTATATTGCGTATGGTTACATTTGAATTGACCAGTATTCAACACTTTGGATGGAGTAGCTATCAATAAAGTATATTCTGTTCTTTCCTCTTCTATTGATTCTATTGTTCATCCTTAGTAGATGGATAAATAGATGCTTCCCACCATGCATTGAAATTCACATTACAGCTCCATAAAACAAGATTGCTTATGGCAATAAACAACTCACAATTAAATCACAATAAACAATATAAAATACCTAAAAGTTACGCACCTAATAAAATATAAATTGCATGAGAAACAACTTAAGAAACTCTGCTAATTTGTAGCTTTTAGTTCTGGTTCCTCCTCTTTACGCTGTTCGTGTTTTGTTTGCCCTCCCCTCAGGCTCCACATTGTGCAAAGATCTCAGGTTATATCTGAGTAAGTGCTTCACACCCGGCTCAGTGGACAGCCAGCTTCAGCAGGTCATCAGAGAGAACCTCTACCTCCGAGCCGTACCCTGTGAGTCTCTCTCTCTCTCCATAATTTCTTCGTAAATCTCCGATCTTTCTTCGCCCACTGCTGGTTTGTGTCCTTTATGTCTCCTCTGCATACATTTACACCTCTCATGTGATGTCATCTGTCAGCTCACGTCAGTTTAAGGCTAATATTAAATCGACTTCAACCTGGCTTATGTTCATAATTTAGCCAAGCGTGTCTCTTCGTTTTCATTACCGGCCTCATTAATTCTGTGACAACGTATCTCCTGTTGCCGTCACGTGAATATCCTGGTGCTAATTAGTACTTAAGCATGCAGAACTGTTTTCCTCACTTCCTCATGTCGAAGCATGCTCCCGCTAGGTGATTTGATTTACTGAATAATTCAACTTTGCACGTGAAATGGTCAGTTTTAATTAAATTAAATGAAAATTTAAGTAAAAGGCAACCAGTTTGGGCAGCCAGTATTGCCACAACACGGTTTATTTTGTGTTGTGCATTGACCCAATCGCTTCACTGCTCCAGGCAGTTTGACCAGGTGCTGCTAAATCTGAGGGTAGTTGTCTGAAACAGGTTCTTCTAGTTTTTTTATTTATTCATTTTGATCCTGCACAAGCAATTTCATTTTGATTATAATGAATAAAAGCATGCAGAGTGGCAGCCAAAGGCAGCTAGTAGTTGTACATCTGTTGCTATCTTAATCCCCTCCATGGTGACGTCACTGCGAACGGCTGCAGGATGTAACAGCTGACTCTTCTGACTCTGGAATCGCAATTTGCTTTTTTCCTAATGTCATTTTCTGCCTTGTTTTGTGTTTTTTAATTTTGCTTTTTACAAGCGGTGATGCAGAGGACACCACCCATCACTGTTCTCTCTCTCTGTGTGTGTGTGTGTGTGTAGTCTTAACCTTGTCGTAGGACTGTGGAGTTGCTGTTAATCTCTCCTTTAGTCCAGGAAGTAGGTCAAATGGCACAGTCTGCCGCCACGCCACACAACTCACCCGCCGACAGAACAAAGAGCGGTCCAGAACGCACAAGACGGCGTGAGAGAGCCGCACTTTATCTCTCAAATTGAAGTTTAATTGCAATTTTAACTGTTTTTCATCTTATTACCACGCTTTGCATCTACAAGTGGCTGCTCAGGGACGGCGCAATCCAAATTAACTCCGCCGCTCTCTGCTTTTTTTTTTTTAATAATTAAAATGAGCAAATCAGATGAAGGCGAGCCAGAGAAGGATTTAAGGAAGCAGTGCCCTGATTTTAATTATTGATATAAAAAAAAAAAAGTTGTTTAATCCGTCTTGCTTTATTGTTGGGAAACTTTACGAACTTCCTGCCATCTCTGGGCGTTTTAATTTAGTAAGAGTGACAACGAGGCAGGCTCGGCCCCCTGGGTGTGTAATCCCCTGATCTCCTGAAGATGACACAGTAAGATGCTGTTGTTCTGCTCGCACCGGCGCAGCCTGGTCCCCACGCAGCACAGCCAGCATCACTTCTCATTTCAGACCATACAGGTTTATTTTTTCCCTCTGCCGCTTGTATTGTTTTCCTTTTTCCCCCTGAATGAGGCAGCTGTGTTTAACAGGAGCGAAAAGCTGAGGAGTTTTCATCAGTGGCTCATTGTGGCCCCCTTCAGGAACATAAGTACGTTTTCCTGCTTTCTTTCTTCACTTGCAATTCTAGTTATTTATTTGGTGCAGTTTGAGTTTTTAAAATAGGAACAACCTTAGAAATAGTTTAAATTCAATTAGGTGTTTTCAAGGTTTGAAAAGTTCTTAATATGTGTAAAAAGTCCTTCAAAGTGATTCATATTCAAACTGAACAGTTTTTTAATAAAGTGGAATATAACGTTTGATTAACAGCCTAAATTTGGAAAATGTTATTTGCAGTTAAAACCAGATATTTTCATAAATCTATAAAAGGGCATATATTTTTTTGACTGCTTGAAGTTAAATCAGACTAAACTGTTCTTGTTAGATAATATAATATAATATAATATAATATAATGTTAGATATAATTACTAAAATTATTTCTATTTGCTAAACTTGAGAAAAAATTAAATTAGTGTTTTGTTCTCGGACCAGTAGGATGCATGCGAGACATTAAAAAGCATAAAGTTTTGTTGTATTTTAGTTTATTTTGTCCTTGCTATGTAGAATATTATAGTAAGACATTATAAACAGCAATAAATGTTATATAATAGTCAGTTAAAACTGGCTTTTTAGTTAGTTTGTGCTGTTTTTATTTCTAAAGTCTGGGGTTGGAAAACTTTTTGAAAAGTGCTTGGCAAAGTGTTTAGGCCATCAGATCACATATTTTGTTTATTTAAAGGTTTTTTTTTCTCTTTTTGTAAATCTTGCTTCATGCTGTTGTTTTAGAGTAATTCAGGCATCGTTTGATGAGATGATGTTGTTCGATATTGAAGTTGGCACTAATGCAAGAAATAACATTACAAAGGCTCATTTGGGAAGGCAGTTCGTAAAAATGGAAATGAACGACAGAAATAAGTAAATGCACGCTGGAGTATCAATAATCTGCAGAGAGGAATTAAATTAAAAGCTAACGTCAGTCAGAGCCAAAGTGACGTCGCTCTAATGGACTTGTGTGCTAATGCTGAGGCAGACTGTGTGGTACTGGGAGGCAGGGACTGGTTTCCAATGTTAGTATCAGTAATCCCACTATGAAGTCTGTTAAGCTTCCAGCTGCAGGCTAGGCCACTGAGCCAATAGAGACGCTAATTTACTGTTTTAGAGACCGAAAATCTGACCTTACAACGTCGTTTCCAGACTCTCAGACAAGATCAGCACGAATGTTTTGGGAACAGGTATTTTTTACTCCATTTGCACCTGCTGTTCTTAACCCAACAGGGTTTTAAGGAGGAATGACTCATATTTCTAAATGACTCGATTCGATTGGGGAGCAAAGATGCAACATTTGTTACATTTTCAGCTGCTACATTTTGCTTTCACACTGCACTGTATCGAACTGAACCAAACGTTTGAGAAACCTGTTCCCCTCCTCGCCTGTGGTGGCGCTGCTCCGGGGACTGCTGAAGAAACCAACATGAAAACCTCTGAAGAAGACACTTTCTTCTCAAAATGTAAACAAAAGTGGAGAATCATCAGATTGTTGCAGGATTTCTCTTTTGTCTTTGGTAAAACACGACGAGTCATTTCTCCCACTAGTGTTGTAATGTCGGGTTTGTTTTGATTGTAATTACCCACAATGCCCTGCTTTTTATATGCTGCTTCTGACTTTTGGACTGGTTTCCGGTCCATTCACGTTTATTCAAACCGCAACAGAGTTCACTTCCACCGAACCGAGACCAAATGTTTGCAAATATGTTGCAGTTGTCAGAGCTCTTAGTTTTAAAAAATATTCCATCCACTTCTTTAAATTGTAAGCTCATTGAGATGGAAAGAGTTGGATGTTTGAAATAAAACTGACTGATTTCTGATCATTTAAAAGCTCTCTGAGGACCATAATGTTAAAAAGAGCCTTTGTTTTGCACAATGAGACTTTAAGTGTAAATTTCAAAGTGCTACAAATGACAATAAAATCACTAACAATAAAGACTCCTTTAAAGTTCTATAAGATCTTAAGAATAAGAATATTCTCAGTTCTCTTTTTAACGAAACGTTTGGATAAGATTATTCCTGTAAGATGTAAAATATTATTTCGGCAGCAGTTTCAATTATTGATGTTTTTCTGACTAAATGGAAAAAAATCAAACCTGTATTTAAAATTAACTACCAATAAAACTGGGGTGTTGTTACACAGTGAGAATATGGGGTTGTGCCTCGACTAAGATGAAATTCAGAGTACATTATAAACCTCTTTTCTCTCTTCACTCAGAGGATTTTTTGCGGGTTTCTGCTGCTTCGTTACCCCTTTGTTTTACTTTCCCATCCATTCTTTCATAATCACAGTTTGAGTTTTGCAGATGTGCCCTTGGATGATTCAGAGCCAAAGTCTCGGTCTGAAGGCTGCTGTGCCTTCATCTCCTCCATGAAAGACGTTTCTAATCATCTGACTCAGAGATAAGAAACATCATCATTCAACTTATCCTAATGTTCTCCCTGCGGCGTGTCCGCCGGCCCGTCTGTGGCCTTTTAGTCAGCACAGGGTTGGTTGTTTTTGCTTTTTGTGTGCGGCTGATCCTGGCAGACAGTCGGAGACGGTTCTTTGTAATTACCTCTTCAATCCCTTCCTCACCCGTGTTGCAAGGGATCAGAGAGTGTGGCGCCTACAGGGACAGGCGGGGAAGAAGATGTCAATAATCCATTCTGTCCCCCCACTGACATGTCATATATATATATATATATATATATATATATATATAAATATAAAACTCCAAGGAGGGTGCATGGATAATGATTCCCTGCCTCGCACCATATCAGCTGGAGAGATACTGTGTGTCCTGAGGGAAGGAGAAGAATTACACACAAGTTTGTTATCAGATCTTTAATTAGACACAAACACTTGCAGTGTTAGTTATTTTTTGGGGGGTTAAATTTGAGTTGCACATTATTAGAGGGGTAAATATATTTTTAGAAACAAGAGGTGCAGGAATTATATGAGATGAACATGAACAGGAATCTGCAAAAACACAAAATATTACCAACTACTTTTGGTCTTGTTTTTATAGTGTAAATGTCTGATTACATGGGAAATAAAGCGAAACTAACACTGGACCTGTCGCAGTAAACAATAAATAAATTAGTCGCATGATAAATTGAAATAATATGTATGATTTATTGTTTTTCTATCAAAAGCTGGGTGACAAACATCTTTAATCAGGTGTTTTGGTCTCAACTAGACCTTTTTTGAAGGACAGTTTTGTTTACAAAGAGTTCATAATTAATTTCATTTGTTGTCTCTGTTGTTTTGTTTATTTATTTTGGATATTCAAAATGTCTTCCGGTTCCAGTGTGATCTGATGATCTATTCAATTCACAGGCTTTTATGGATTGATATATTATTGGAAAAATGAACTGCAAAGCATGAATGAATTGATATTTTTACCTACATGAATTGCAGAGTGGGAATTTGACAAGATAACCTAGTGCTCTCTTATCTGGGCCTTTACTTTATTTTGCTTTATT
Source organism: Poecilia latipinna (assembly GCF_001443285.1). Taxonomy (NCBI): domain Eukaryota; kingdom Metazoa; phylum Chordata; class Actinopteri; order Cyprinodontiformes; family Poeciliidae; genus Poecilia; species Poecilia latipinna. Next base: position 1,120,941 of record NW_015112652.1, on the reverse strand, counting down.
TATATAGCACATTTTTAGCAACAAGGCAGTTCAAAATGCTTTACATGAAACAAAGCAATAAAACCAAAAGGAAAAGTAATAAACTAAAAAGTATGAATGTTGGTTGGTTCTCCATGTTTCATTCTAGTTCAGGGTTGTTAGTATAAAACTAAATGTTGGTTCCAGTTGTTCTGGGTTGCTAAGTAGATGGTACTTTCTAAGTTTGTTCTACAGGTAGGTAAGGACATTTCATTTTTATTTCACAAAAATAGTAAATATCGTCAGCGCTTTGCAGTTCATTTTTTCCAATTAAATATCTAAGTTATCTGGGCTTATAATTACCAAGTTCCCACTTGACAATCAGTGTAAGTAAAAATATTATGCTAGGAAGTGCTGGTGCTACCTTTCAACCAGGAGTGCACCAATTGCAGTTTTCTGGCCGATCACTGATTACCAATCTTTGAAAAAGCTTAACCTGCCGATTCTGATTTTGGCCAATACAAATTTTTTTTGTCGGAAATGTTGCTCGATATAGCTGGAAAGTTGAGTTAACAACAGTGGGTCACTATTGTTAAGTGTAAACGTGCAGAAATAACTTGGTGGGCTGAAACATTTCTCGCCGGACGGCAAAAGAGGACGGTGGTTGATTCCTAGACCTTTGCCAAGCTAGATAAGATCGGTGGATAAGATGGGCTTCGTATGTAAAAATCGGCCGATCACCGATCTTCCAAAGTTAAGGAAATTGGTGCACCCCTACATTCAACCCAGAGCCACCGTGTGGCTCACTTTGAGTCCACATGTGCTTCTGTATCAAATAATATTGATGCTGTTTTGTTTGTGCTTTTGACTAAACATCATTGACTAAATCCTGTAATGTGAAAATCTGTGGAAATGTTTGAGGCAGGAAGCATCCTCATATCAAAGCGCTGGGCAAATTTAACTCAGGCTTGTGGAGGTTTTGGCGAGAAACGGGGTACGAGTGCTGGGCTAACCGCTGGCAGGAGCCCAGAGGGCAAACCGCCAGAGCTGATTGCAAAGTAAACACACTTTGTGCTGCAGAGGGAACAGGACAGAGTGATGGAGGAGCTGCCCAGAGTTTGGAGTCTGCTACCTGTGAGAGCTAGCTGCAGTGTGTGAAAACTGTTTCCCGTCTTAAGCGTGTGTGTGTGTGTGTGTGTGTGTGTGTTGCATGCTCAGTGCAGTCCTGCATGTGTCATTGTGGCTGCGAGAGCTGCTCCCAGGACAGCAGTGCATTAATCACAGGTTTTATAGGGTAGCCGGGTGTGACTTCATCCTGCTGGACACACACACACATATACACACACACACACACACGCAGACAGACGTCACATGTGGTCTTCCCGGGGAAGGACGGAGATTTGTCTTTACTTTGGAGTGATTCAGTCTGAAGGAAAGGCAGGATGTGTCTCAAGGTCACGATGGTTGCTCTCCATTTCCAATTTGCAAATTAAAACGACTCCAGTAGCTTAATGGGAAACATAAAAATATGACACATTTCACACTGCATGCCTGTGCTTGCACACAGCTGTGTGGAGATGTGCAGTGTTGACATGAAGCGGTGAAGAAAAGATCCTGTGTTGTGCAGGATGCCTCACCCTCGCCGCTTTCTTCCAGGCCAAGGTCAATGTGAATTAATTATGATGACAGATAGTTGATCATCTAAGTGCTCCACCTTTGCAACGGTGATAGAAACACTTTAAGACTTTCCCAGCGTCTCATTAATATTTGATCCACTTCGTATCGATCTGTTCATAATGAGGAGGCCTTGGTAAATGCTTGCTATTATTACACAAAAGGGCAAAGTTTGGTTTAATAGTGGCTGCTCTGTTGAAAACGAATTAAAAAGCTGACTTTAAATAATGCCATTTTGGCTTAACTGAGTGTAATTTTTACATTTTTGCTTCATTTGTCAAAGCTTGATTTCTTATATTTTGCTGATCTGCAGATTGTCTGAACGCTGAGCTCAGATTGATGACCTTTGATTGGAGGAGAGGGGTTTGATTAACCGATACATCATCCATGTCACGGCTGATTTTATATGTAGCCTCATCGCTCTGATGTTTGACATTGTCTCCTTCATCACAGGTACGACCAGGCAGCCCAGAGACGGGGAAATCTCAGGGGTGGACTACAACTTTGTCTCCATTGAGGAGTTTTTCTCTTTGGAGGAGTCCGGAGCGCTGCTCGAGAGTGGGAAATTCAAAGGTTAGGGTAAAAACATCTGAAATTTTCTCTATTTCAACAACATTTAAAGATTACAGGGATTCAGATCCAAGGAAAATGGTATTTTGCTGAAACCACATTTAGAAAAATGGAGCAACAGTTAGCCAAAATATGATTTAACACAAGGGGAAGATATATATTTTGCAGATTAGATTTCTTCTTTATCAAATTAGCTTGATTTCCTCTTGTATTGCACTGCAAAGACAAAATCTTCCTGAGTTTTTTAGGCCTACACTGCAGAAATATTACCTAGTGTCCTAGTATTTTTGTCAAGTTTCTCGTGTAAATCATAGAAAACTTGAAATAAGACAAAACTAACTTAGAAGTAACATTTTAGTAAGATGTAGAGGGTTATTTTAATCCAATAATTCCTTAATATTGGTTAAAAAGTGCTTGTTCTATTGGCAGATTTAACTTATAACAAGACATTTTTCCCATGTTATAAGTAAATTTATCTGCCAATAGAGCAACTTCTTTTTAATCAATATTAAGGCATTATTGGCTTAAAACAAGGTCCTGTAAGTTAGTTTTGCTTTATTTAAATTTTATGAAGACATTTTTACTACAAACTAGGTCAAAAATACTTGGTCATATTCTGTGTTTTTGCAGTGAATACGGTAAATTTGATACTTCGCATCTATTAAATAACATAATCAGATTTAAAAATTTGAATTACCCCAGACTCCTAACCCTATTTCTCTCTGTACCATTAAGTGTTGTTAATTTTATTTTAAACACAATAACAAATGAGATTCACAGTCAGCAATTTCCAGCTAATCAAAACCCATTCGTCGGCGCATATTTCTGACATCAGGTGCTGCTCAGCTCACATTTCGGTTCTCCTGCGAGGGTCAGAGCCCTGCCTCTGATTAAAAACCTCTATACATTACCATCCATAATTTATGAGTTTAATGGGACCAATAAATGTCATCCTCACCTGCCTCACATCTGACATTGACATCCACATTGCCATCAGTGTCAGCAGTATCAGCCGCGCTGTAGCCTGCAGAAGCTGCAGTAAATGGTGACGGCTGGTGACCTTGCTGTTTAGCTCGCTAATCTAATATTTCCCCTCAACCCATTTGTATCCCTATGAGCCAAATGGGAGGAAGGTGGGGGTGGTACGGATAATGCCATTTTGTTTTTAGAGGCGGGAGCAGATGGCTATAACAAAAACAGTGTACCATCCCAGGGGATACATAATGTACGTGTAACACTTCTATGTTGGTCTCAGCTCCAGTAGGTTGATTTCAGGATAGACACACTCAAGTTTTCTGCATTTATTCAAACAAAAGAGGAAATCAAAAAATCAACCTAGCAGCTTCTGCCTCATAGATACAGACAGCAACAGAAAAAGTGGCAGCTAATTGTGATCGTATAGTGGTATTTAACATAGATTTACATTATTAATCCACATAACTAATCTCATCTTTAAAAGGCAGCTAGCAGTAGCAGTTAACAGTTGTAAAATTAACCATAGCTAAAATGTAAAACATTAATAACGATTAAAAACATATACAAAATGTGGCAAAATTGCTCAGGAAACACTGCATATGATTAAATTTGTCTAAAACATACGTTAAAATAGTACTTGTAAAGAAAACAGAGCAACAGAAAAAAGGGGGCGGAGCTGTCGGCTACTGGTCGCTATGGTAACCACCAACTGCCAAGGGCAGCGCAACAGAAAGTAATACGCTGATAAAAATGTCTGGAGAAACAACTACTTTACTAAACAAAATCTGTTCAAAGAATAAATAAACAAATTTTGACAAACTTCTCATCTTTACAGATGAGAAGTTTGAAGTTTCAAAGGTTTTTACCCTAACCTTTGAAAATAAAACCCTGTAACATACGTACGGGCTGTTCTGTTAAGTGTCGTGGATTCAAACCATTACGTTATGCCAGTTTCTTGTTTCTTAACCAGCTTTGATTTGCAACAATAGTTGATTTGTGAAGTTCTGTCCCAAAAGGATGTATATCAGCCCCAAAATATGTATTTTTACTACAGATTCATGTGCTTGTTTTAAAGCGAGGTTTCCTTGCTTTCCTTGCCCTTATTTATTACAGGGAATTACTACGGCACACCTCGTCCTGTTCACATAGGTCCAGAGAGTCCCCCCATCACCTACCAGGAACACCGTAACCTGCTCAGAAACTTCCGCACACGCAGCAAATCCCTCAGCAACCTGGAAAAGGCTGCAGACGAAGGCAGAAACGGCGAGGACGACTTAGGCAAGTGTTGCAAAGCTAAATTATGCCATAAGTACCACTGTAGAGAATACAGAAGCTAATCAAGGCTTCACTTTGCACAACTCGATAAGTTGGGTGTTCACAGCTCAAAAATATATAAGTGCAGAAGATATTGTTTGTTGCAAAGCTCTGCACAGTATCCAGTGTTCCTCTATCTATAGCTCGAGTCTCTGATCCCCAAATTAATCAATCATTAGCACAATTAGTATGCTGAAAAGTCTCGGTGGAGCTGTGGCCTCATTGATTGTTGGATCTCCTCCAAAGGAAGGTCGTTTTGTCTTAGGATCCCTAAAACAAGCAACGACTAAGCAGATAGGCTAGCATAAAAAGTGTGAGCCAAAGCAAAAAAAAAACAAAACAGTTAAATTATGGTCAGAAGCTAGACTTACTGGAATAAATGTATTAAATTCACCTTGCCAAGAAATAAATTCAAATATATTGAATTTTTGTCATCCAAAGAGCTTATAGTTATTTTTCCTTTGTGACAGAATCAGAAGCTGATTAATCATAAGTGTTGAAATAGATCCAGTTTTATAACTCTAGGAAAAAACAGTCAATACAGAAAAATTTCACTGGATGTGAAAATCTTGCTTTTAAAATACAATGAAAGTAAAAGCATGGTTAAAAAAATTCATGGGCAGCTACTAATGACTCAATAAATACCAGGATAAAGCAGTCCTGTAAGGTAAGGTAAGGTCATTTTATTTATATAGCACATTTTCAGCAACGAGGCAATTCAAAGTGCTGTAGTTCCTACACTGCAAAAAAACACAAAGTTTTACAAAGTATTTTAGTCTAGTGCAGGGGTGGAGTCAGGCTCGAGGGCCGTCTCCTGCAACTTTTAGGTGCGTCTCAACTTCAACACACCTGAGTCAAATAATGAGGTCGTTAGCAGGACTCTGGATAACTTGACTGCACTTGGGAGGTGATTCAGTTATTGGATTCAAGTGTGTTGGATCAGGCAGACACCTAAGAGTTGCAGGACACCGGCCCTCCAGGACCAGGATTGCCCATCCCTGGTCTAGTTTCTTGTGCAAATATCTTATTAGACTTGAAATAACCTTGTTTTAAGTCATTAACTTCATAATATTGTTTTAATATGTATTGGCTATTAAAAACAACTTCAGTCGCGCTTCTCAAGACTCCCGATCCCTCACTTCCATCATGGTGCCTCTAATAATTAAGTGACATAGTTGCAAACAGTCAATAATAATACACCTAAACAGAGAGAGGTTTGACTGACCCAAACACCAGGTCATGTTTGCAGGCAACAGTAGTCATCCCTCTGTTGTCAACTCAGTGATTTTCTTGGCACAATTGGTAATATTTCAGACAAAAAAATAATTTCTTAAAGATCTGTAATCGGCCAGAAAACTTAAATCTGTGCACCACTAATTATATTATAATATTTCTTGAAAATGGTCTCAAAACAACAATATTATCGTTTATCACAATAACCTCTGGGACAATATATCTTCTGACAAAATGTGTTATGGTGACAGCAGGCCTAATTATGAGTCAAGAAGAGCATATAGGGTGAAGTAAACAAAAGAAGAAGCATCACAGGGAGGTGGTTTGGCAGGGAGGGAGGGGAGGTTTGAAGCATTAAGCCAGACTGCTGCAGAAGGAGAGAGGGAGTTGGAGTGGGTGGAGAAAAATGCAGGCAGGCAGACGTCCAGATAATTACAAAGAAAGATAGCACTCCAAACAGTCAGGTAGGTTCGGCATGCAGTTGGGACCAGTGGGGGTGAATGCAGGACGGAGTCTGAAAAGAGAGTCGTCCAACACTCTGACCTCTGCTGAGTCATCTTTTCAAGTGTAACTTTGTGGGTGGATTGCTCGGCGGTACTTGTCATGTGCAGCAGGACTCTGGGTGCCCCCAGTGTCAGAGATCTCGCCGATCTGTGTTGGAGCTGAAAGCTGAAGGACAGCTACAAGGACAGTTAAGGGGGGGAAAATGCTGATTTTCATTCTGCTTGTTGTGTGACACGCATGGCCACACAGTCTTGTTCCTCAGTGGGTGGACAGAAGTGGCAGAGATGCTGACTCTCCATGAGTTGTCAGAACAAACATCAATACATTTTGCTTGCAGAGAAACTTTCTTGTTTTGTTGGATATGTAAATGTTTGTGTTTTAACTTTTATCGTTATCATTACAGGTGGCTCTGCAGGAGTAAGCATTCCTATTGGCCACCGGTCCCCCGGTCGGCCCCGGGCATCCAGCAGCGGAGTCGAGGGTCATGGCATAGAGAATGGGATCATCGGCAGCAGAAGAGGTGCCAGAATCAGAGGCATGATGCCCGATCACTGGGAGCAGGCGTTCAGTGACCCTGGAGAATCACTTTACATCGGGTAAGTGTTCAACCTGGCAAATAAAAGTCTAACAAATATTTATTTATGTTACCTGAGGAATTAGAC